>NC_045563.1:52771271-53073778 GCF_009819795.1 Aythya fuligula
TTGAAAAACATGTAGAGAAATTTAGGCCCTGTATTTAAGCATCAGCCTGAACAGTTTTTTTGTTTCCTTTTATTCTTCCAAACAGTTGGAATCTCTGATTTCTTCAGTACTTTTGAAACACCTTCTAGTTATTTAGGTGCCTAAAGATTGAGTGGTCTGATGTTTGGTACTCTTTTTTAAAAACAAACAAACAAAAAAAAAAACAGTTGAAGATGTAGGGTTTCCTGTTTGGTCAGTTGTGTATTTATTGATCTTCAGTATTCATCTTTCTCATGTATCAGTGCCCTGTTGGCCAGTACAGTAAAATCAATGCTTTTCTCTAGGGGCAAATCTCCAGTCAGGGATCTGGGAGGTCTTTCTCCATCTGCTAGAGTGTTAGGGTAGATGCTGCTGCACTGTAGATTATTTTCTAGATTATTTTCCAGATTATTTTCCTATTATATGGCAGCATATGAGCATATGCTATGACAGTCTCTGACTTAAGGCACTTGCTTGGATATACCCTCTTTGCTGACTGGTGAGGAAAAATGAGGCAAGAAGTGCCTGTGACTTGTTAAAATTTGACTAAAGAAGCGGGGGCAAAACTGAGTGTGGCAGTTCTCTGTTGAATTCAGACATGTATTTTTGATTCTAGGCTGTGTTTTCTGCTCTCTGTAGTATGAAATAATGCTAATCCAGTGTTTTCACTCCTGTGATCATCTGCTCATTTAAGGATTTATTTTTAAAAGCTGTATTTTTCATGCAGTTTTTGAATCAAATACAAGCATCTATTTATTTCTTGAGTTGTTCTATCTGGTTTAGAACAGTTTCCTTTTCCTTAAATGCATTCTTGAATTTACACAATTTGGGCAGTGTTGATGGATACTGTAAGACAGAAAAGAAGGGCAAGACATTAGATTAACCTATCTTCTTGGGAGTGCTAGCATTCTATTTAATGTCTTTTAAAAGTACATTTACCCAGTCAACTTAAAAAAAAAATAATAATAATTTAAGTGTATCTGTAGATGGGATTTGGTCTGGGAAGTTTTGATGCAGCATCATATAGACAATTTCAAGTCTGTATTATTTACATTTAGTTTGAATTTTGTACTTTGTTTTGATCCTACAGATTACTGTTGTGTCTGTGAGAGTGGCCAAAGGCCAAATGGTTCCTGGAGCCTAAATTACCGTCATTCCCAAAAGGGATTCTGGTAGGCCAGGAGCAAGAGTAATAAACATTTCAGCACTTTTCCAGGGCTTCTGCCAGTCTTTTAGAATCCAACAGGAAAACAGACATCTGTCAGCAGCCCTTTGTCAGCATTTGTCTATCTCTGAGCAAATTATTTTCATTTGCTCTTGATATCATCAGACTGTGGATGGTTGAAAATGCTGAGAAAGACCTTCTGCTTTAAAGGTAACCTTGAGTAGACTGCAAGAGTGACGTACTAGAAAATACTTAAAGATTGTTTACATGAGACTTCCAAGCCTTGTTTTGTAGGCTCAGGGCATCCTGTGCAGTAGGTTATATTAATTTGCTAGGGCTGAACTCTCGTATTGCTGTTTACTTGCAGTTTTGTTATAGCTAAAGTTGTGGAAAATACCCTTTCTGCTCAGTGTTTTACTCTAAGTGTACTGGTGCTGAGCTAAGAGATACTAATGTCTCAGAGAGAAGCTTTGAGTGCTTCACTGCATAGCAATACATCTGGTAATAATCCAGATTTTCACCTGCATCCATCAGTCAGCCCATGTTTGCCCCAGTGGGACAGATTTCCTGTCAGATCCATCACTCAGATGTTGGATCATCACCACATAAATCACCTGTGTAAATCAGATCAAGCTGGAATCAAATCCAGCATGGCCATTAATGATAGATATCATCTCTTAAAATACATAACATGTCAAAGCTGACATAATACTCACTGAGAAAGGAATATAGCCCATCCATTTACTAAATGTAATAAATCAAGAGAGGGAAAAGAATTAAGCATGCATCTCTGCTACCTTTAATGGAGCAAAGGTGACTTGAATCAACAGTAGTCATAGAAGAGGTCCACGTAGTTGCCCTGGTGATCCCTAGTTGCCACCCAAATGACTTCTGACTGCATCATCAAGTTACAGCAGTCTCAGCATGCTCAAGTCATAGCTACTAAGCTAGGAGCTCAGCTCCAGCTGCTGAGTGTTTATTTCTCACACACGCAGTCTAACTGCCTCACTACTGGCAAGACAGAATACATGACTGAACAGGCACTTACAGCATAATGTGTGCACCTACACTTGTGATTGCCCAGTTGCCATCTCACTCCAGAGGCATTTAGGCTGTTTGTTACTAAAATCACTCCAAATGAACTTTGCTAGAGTCTTTCAAATGAGAAAAATCTAGAGTTTTGGCCAGAAAGTGAATGGAAGGCAATACTTAAAGCTTTTTGTTTGGTTGGTTTGGTTGGTTTTGTTTGGTTGGTTGGTTGTTGTTGTTTTTTTTTTCAACTTGTGTGTGTATGGTTTGAAAAAAATGACTGCCAGAAAAAAAACTGGATATTGATGTCTCTTCTAAAGTCAGTGTCTTATCAATTAGGCTATAATCATGTTCCTTCCTCTAGTGCATATACGCTTTCTCTGGGAAGTAGCTCTCATTTCTTCAGGATAACATAGCCATAATTAAATGGGTAGAAGAAACTGAGGAGTCAGCCCCTCAGCTGTAGCAGCTCCTGACTGGGGTTGCTGGCTGCTTTGGCTCCTCATTGAAAGACAGCTGCAGTTTCCTAAGCATTGGCCGAAGAGTGAAGACTCTAACGTACTCTTGCAGGTTTGGTCCCAGCGTCCAGGTACATCAGTGCAAGGCTCTGCAGCACTCAGCCACTAGAAGCCTAAGCCCTCCTCCCCCCCTTCCCTTTAACCATGAATCATTCTTAGCCATTTCTATATCTGATAATGCTTCATACTGTCAACTTTAAGCTAATGTATCATCTTTATTTGCTTTATCTAGCCACAGCTTGGCATTTCTCTCCACTTTACTCACTCACTCATTTTACTGTGTCTTGCATTTACTGTTCTTCAACATGCCCTTCTTAGCTGTCATCTCTTCTTTCCTTTTCCAGGCCAATTTCCCCTTCTCCATTCCTTTGTTTTCCATTTTGTTTTACCCTCTGTATTTCTACTTTTCTACAACTGCTTGGTACCTGGTCTTAGGAGATAATGAGTCTAAGTGTCATGACTGCCCCTTGAAAAAGCTTTCCAGGATTTGGTTCCTATTTGATCTATAAAAGAAGCTCAGATTAATGAGGTTCAAATTTTAACTGGTTCCTTAGGCTATCAAAGGAATGTTTGTTAGTAAATACTGAAGAACAGCCTCACCTCTTCAGCTGAGCACAGATTCTCTGATACACAGCTGAGGATTGGGTACCTGACCTTACATAGACTTTTTTTTTTTAACGTATTTTAAAGCATGTAGTAAGGGTTGACAGAATTATTTGATACATTACATTTTATTAATTTATTCCTTTATTCCCAGCTATGGCTGCTCATTAGATGCTCCTGAAATCATCATAATCTTTTAGTTTTCAGATATGGGTGTCCGGCAATTTGCACAATCTTTGCTTCTGACAGATGTTTTCAGGCTGCTTATTTCAGCTGTTAACAATGTGCAACTGATCACGTAAGTCACCTGGAGTGTTGTTTCTTTACTCTCTAAAGAGGAAGGTCTTATCAGAAAGCTGAAATTTTATAAGCAGGAAAAAATGAGAAGATTAAAGTAAGTCCCAGGTGTAACAAATGTATATATTTATTAATTATGTGTGCAGGTAGAGTTCATGTGTTCTTGTTGGGGAGATCGTAGTAATTTTCCCATTTAATGATATTTTTTGTTCATGAACCCCAAAACTCTTTTAAAGGCTCTGATCTGATTTCTGGGGGCCTCTTCTGCATAGAACATACAAGTCTGCAGAATTTTGAGTAAGAATTGTCAAAGCTGGCAAAGAAAGTCAGGAGGAACAAAGTGCTATCTTTCTACTGTCCCAGTAAGGTCAACATAAGTGGATGTCAAATAGTTCTGATGATTATTTATCCTGGGGAGCCATTATAGGCAGTAGCCAGGATTAGACTTTCAGCTGAGACACTGCTTCTGAGAATCTGAAAATGAGGGATTATTTAGGTGAAAAGATGATAGCTGAAAATGCATTTGAAACCACAGAGTCAGAGAAAAAAGACCAGGGCTAGAGAAACAGAACTGAATAGATTAAAGGAGAATTGTTAAGATAAAAATGACACAGTAAAAAATCTGTATCTATGTTACTAAAAACATATGGGACTATCTATTAAAATGGAATGCCTCTCAGAAATTTAATTTATTCTCCTGCTCTCTGGATTTCAGATAAGTGTACTCTTTCATTCTGAAAATGGGAGACTGTGTAAATAGGTTTTTAATAAGTGTTTAAATTTAAACTTTCTAATTTAAATGGAAAAAAATATTTCCTTGTTATAAACTAGGTATACAAGCTGATTTGAACAGCCAGTATTTCCAGGTGTCTTTGGCACTGTAAATGGAAAGTGAGGTTATGATCAGCCTAGTAGTTGGTTTAAGGAGGGAGTTCTTAAAGTTATTTCTGTAAAATTAAGACAAAAAAATAATCAATACAGTCAGAAATGGTAAATAATCATTTTACCTCTACTCTTCCTAGTATAGATAAAAGAGGGAAGCTGACATATGTAAGCAGTGTATAAAATATTCCCCTGAACAAAATATAAGGTAATGATCTGTTTCCCCTGCTGTTTCGACTATCCAAATGGCAAATTCCCTTAATGCATCAATTTCTGTTTTGATTATATAATGCTGCTAAATTCATGTCAGTGTTATAGTTTCCAGGTCCTGAGAGACTTGGGGCAAAGCTGACTCCAGTTCTCTGGGAATTACAGTTCAGAGGCTTCTACATCTAATATTTCTTGAAGTGACATCTTTCATATTTAGTAGCAGAGTAAGAGGGACCTTAAAAGTTCAGTTCTTTTCCCAGTGCTTAAGTAAATCATCATTCTAGTGTTTAGCAGCATTCCAATTTATGCTTAATGGCATGTATATATAGCTAGGAGGCTTGAGAAGCACCAACTTTGCTTGTTACCTGAAACTCACCTATTACTGTACAACCTTTCTTTCCTACTGCTTTCTCACCTGCTTAGGAGTTACCTGGATAAATAGGAAGAAATGGATTCCTTGTAGAGCAAAGAGCTCCTTTCCTTATGGAGCCTCTGTTCTGAAATTCTTGATAAATAAGTTACACACATGGGACAGCTTGGTGACTTTTTTCCCTTTGCACGCTGCTGGATGTGTGCAGAGGTCCTTCTGCTTTGGCGCTTCTGGCCCAGGTGCTTGAAGTTGAACATAGTTCCAATTTACCATTCACGTACAGTTAAAAGAAGCTTCCTTAAAATTTATTTTTGTTCTAGCTGTTTTCTTTCCCACCGAGTTTTGTTAGGCCTCATGTGTCCCCTGCACTTCAGTATTTGGTGGGTGTTCTTCCCACTAACTCTCTACAATGCAAATAGTGGATGATGTGATGTTGTGGATCCCTAAAACATGAGTGGTGGCAACCTGGATCATCTGCTTTTGTTTTACTTTTGTCCTGTCCTTCCACACAAATAAACAAATTGGGTTAGAAGAATTAATTCTTTTTTTTTTTTTTTTTTTTTGGTGTTCTTTTGAATAGGTTTGGTTTATAAGTACTTCTCAACAGATAATCAACATTACTTCGTTGTTATAACATCCAGTCACTTTGTGTCACTCTCAGTAAACAGCACCTTCCTTCATTCTTATCCGTTTTACACTAGCAGTTAAAGAGATGAGAACTATCTCAGATTACTTTGATTGTTTCTCAGTTTGGGTGAATACTTTACAAGGTCATCCTGATCTTGCAGGAGGGGGTAAAAATTAAGAAAAAATACATGATGTTGGGGAACATTGAAGAAGCTTCAGCTTCATTTTATTTTCCATGCAAGTTGCTTCAGTATGAATGTTCATTTTTGCAGTCATTCATGATTATTTCCATATGGCCATATTGCAAAAATATTGTTTACTTGTAATTATACTCTGCTGAAAATCAACACTGAGTTACAGTGACATCTAGGAGTGAATTGCATGAGAGGCCAAAATTAGACAAATAAAGAGTATTCATTGTCCTGTGTACCACATTGGGTATCAGCATGAAGATTCATGGAAAAAATCACTTTAGCCTTGGATATGGTTTGTGGAGGACAATGCGACATATTCCACAACAAAATAGGATTTTGTGAGCCATGAGGAATCTTTATAAGCCATAAAGGAGACAGCAAAGAGGCAATTTCATTGAAGTATGTAGACTTAATGGTATCTGTAATGTCAGTATGAATTATTACAGCTATTCTGGCCCTGATGGCAATGAGGAAGTAAGAGGGGGAGCATGAAAGTAGGAATGTTATATGAATAAAAAAATAAAGAGGTGGAAAGCTTATATCTTGCAGTGGAACAGATGAAATGCTACTCTGTGGAAATACTGCTCCAGTACAAAACATCTGCTGGAGTCCTTCAAAAAAACATAATTAGACAATTAAAGACAGGAAAGAAATGGTGTTTGGGGATCAGACAAGCTGCTTTCAGAACAGGAATCAAAAGCCTTCCAAAGATGGTAGTGGATTTATAGGTCTATGACAAATCCTGACCAATTTTCCTCCTCCGGGAGCCCTGGAAACAAGAACTGTATTTGGGCTCTTTACAGAGACATCAACTTCTGAAGCCCCAAACTTCTGATATTGAGGTCAATACTATTTTGTATTTCTCCTTATATTTAGAAATGAAGCAAAAGATGCAAAATAAAGTGATCCTGCTCAGGATCACGTAGAAATCAATGGCAATACTGGGAATAGATAATCGTGGGAAATCAGTAGTTGCTGGCTTTAAACTTTGGATAAGAGTTTGAATCCAAAATTATAATGGTAGACACTTGGACTGTGGAATTAAAAGATAGTCTTCTGGCATTTATTCTTGGTTTTTACCTCCTAAAAAAAATACCCTGAAATAAGAAGGTAAATGAAAGTATCCTGGCTGGCTGTGTGACTAGATTGTCAAGAGGTTTTGCTGTTCACAGTTAGAAGGAATTTCACACTGCTAGTGAGCAACTAGGACTTTTTTCATCCCCTGCAGAAGAGTAAGCCTTGAGAAGTTCTTGTACTGTCAATATATGAGACTTGGACTCCCAGCACAGACAATACCCAATTTACTTAGGGTTGCGTAGTCAATCTGTCCCATCTTTGGCTCTACAAGGCTCTGGCCACGTGCTCAAGGTGCTCTTGAGAAAGGAGATACTTGATCATGTCTTGATTTTACAGTCTGATGGCTCACGGTACCAGCAGGCATGGTAAAATTGAAGAACTTTCTGTGGCAGGTGTGTGCTGTAACGTCTGTTTAAGATGGTGTTGCACAAACAGTTTCTTGATATAAATGCGTAATTTTAGAGCAATAAAAAGCACATTTGAAACTATCACAATGAACTTTGATCTTTAGATCAAAGAGTTTAGAGCTTAGATTTCAGAAGAATTTTGTTGCTTAATTTTAACTGTATTATGAAATCCATTGTAACCACTGTTTATTAAAAAAAAAAAAAAAAGAAAAAAAGACAGCTGATTAAAATGATATTTTCCCTTGGGGGCGGGGGAAGGGATTTGGAAGAGCTCTGACTTTTTTTTCTGACTATACTTTTGAAGAATACAGAAATTAATAAAAACCTAGAAACTTAATACAAACCTAGAAAATAATATTCCAAGTTGTCTTAACTGGACTTGTTTGAATTTTTGGGAATATTGTACCTGGAGATTGTTTTGACTAAGTGTTCCACACCAACCTTTATTATGTTATCAACGTGGATCCAAAAACTGTGTAGAACTTTCTAACCATCCACAAGTTTAACATTTTTAAAGAAAATGATTTTTTAATTTACACTTCAGCTTTTTCAATACCATTTGACAGCTGGTGGATGGAAGATGTTCTCAAGTGCAAATACTGCTCGATAGACCTGATATGTGCCCTGGAAGGTAATTTTTAAAGTCAGGGAACCTAACACCTTGACTCTGATAGCAATGACTTCATTTTCAACCTCTAGGTGTAGACATAAAGCTTCATAGTTAAGATTTCTCTTAGCAACTGTTTTATATGCTTAGTACTATAACTTATAATAGTGCTGAAAGAAATTCAGCAGGTATCTGTGTGCCACATTGCGCTCTAATTTTTATATTTTTAAACTGTCTGTATCGCACACCACACTGTAAAACAGAGATATCCACTTCTGTTTTTAATGAGCTAGTCTGGATATTTCAGCACATCAGAGCTCAGTAAATTAACCCATGCAGAGCTCTGTCTCATGTGGTTAGACTCTAGTCCAGTGCAAATGCAGTAACAAGAATCACAGTTGAAAGTAATAGATTGCACAAGGCAAAAGCACTGTGGGATAAACACTGCAACTCTAAAGCCTGCAAGTGGTGGTGGGTATGAGGGTGAGCGGTATTAATAGCAGCAGCGCTTGCCAGAATGGTCCTGGCGGTGTTGCTGTTAATTGTTTGCAGGAATAATAATTACTTTTGATTAGGGATACAACAGCAACATTGTTCACATATTCAGTAGAATGCCATTGGAGTAGCACAAGGATGCTGTTTCAGAACGGATATGAGCTGAGAAACAAGGCAACTTTGAAGGAGATTTCAGATTCAAGGTGTGCTGGTTGCACTGGTGTTAGACTGGGAGAGCTGGACTGGTGATGACACTAGCATGGCGATAGCAGTAGTAATTTTGTGGTGGGTGTTAACAACGGCAGGCATTGCAGCAGTGCTGGCTGTGGCACTAGTGTGTGCAGGATACCATGCATAGAAATGCCATAGCTGCTTTTCTGTACATTTTTGCTGCACTGTCCTCCACCTGTCCGCTACATCACCAGAAGAGATCATACATTTCTCATTAATCACCTCTGCTGTGCACTTGGCTTCTTATCTGTGAGAATAGCTTTCTTAGGGGATGCACGGACTCCTGCTTGCAGGAGATTTCAGAGTATATTCTCCAAATATCTTTCAGATAAGAGAGAAAATTGACAGTCTTAAAAATGTATCAATTTTTCTTTGCCACTTGAGGCCTGTAATCTCTATAGTAGGAAAATATTTAAAACATTTTAATAATCAATGTGAAGCTCCTTTTATTGGTTTGAGATTCTCATCAACATATTTCTGCTACAGGAAAGTATCATTGAAACAACTGCTTTTCTCACATAGTGTGAGAAATATTTCTCTTAGAGAGATTTGCCACTGTCTACATTCTAGAATACCAAAATAACCATTTGCTGAAAACGTGAACACTCTCACTAAATATTTACTTTACTTTACATAGATATAACTCAACTCAAAAGTCTTTATGGTGGGATTGTAACTGAAGTGGGGTAACTGAAATAAAGACCACAGGGAAGTCCAGTGCTTTAAAAAAAATAAATGATACTGAACTGAAAATATCTTTCTGTCAGTGTGTTTTAAGTAAACTTAGTTAAAGAAAAAAAAGGATGAAGTAACTGTGACTGAAACTACCTTGTGAGGTTTACATACTATTAGTAAAGGAATAATCCTAGACTTTTGTATGGGCTATCATAAGTGGTATTGGAGACTTGCAGTATTTTTGTTTACCAGAAAGTCACCGTTTTTAGAAACCTGTAATTTCAGTAAAAATGCTGGTCTTAATTTTCTAAAAGTATGCTTCTAGCCTTGAAAAGAAAAGTTTGAAAATTCAGATCTTAGAAAGAAAAAAGCTGTATTTTCATTTACTATGTATTGCAGGAGTTTAAAGTTGCCAACTTCTACAGCCCAATTCATGACATTTCAATAAAATTGAAAATTGTAGAAAATTATATTTTATCTCAAAAATTTGTATGATTCCAGATCTAGATATTGGATGTTATACCTTTGTCAGTAAATTTTAAAAGCACTACCCTACAAGTACTTGATGTATAAATAACAAATTTAAAGCAGAGGAATAAAAACATGTAAAGGCTGTAAGCTGAAGTTAGAAGCCAAGGATGTGGGCAGATGGAAAGACCATTAGGCAAAGGGAGCTTGTTTTGCATAAGGGCAGGGAAACTGTACCCTCTCTAGACAGTATGTTGTCACTGTTAGACCTATCTTTAAAAATAATAATAATAATTGTAGTAAATTCTGTAGGTGCTATTAAAGGACTCAGACTAATGGCCATGATGGAGCCAGCTGCATTGCCATAACTAGAAAGGAGTTTATACCTAAAGAAAAACATGCAGAAAGAAAAAATATTCCTTAGGCTGAGCGCAACAGAGAACTTCCCAGAACACCCTTGCTTTTGGCTGCCTTTCAGGTCTCATTCTCTGCCTTTTATTGCTTTGGCTCTAGCCTGCACAGCAGGGATGGAGGATGAAGCTCAGTAGCTGTAAGTTAACAACCAGAAGCAATTTTGATTGATTTGTCCTTCTCTTTGCAGTATTCCATTGGACGCATCCCCAGGGCACGTTACTAATTGTTTGCCCTTTACTTTGGGACCACTGGATTAATGGCTTTATATAATTGCCATTTCTTCATTGTTAATACAATAATGGTGTGATGAATTTTGTAGTCAAGCAGTTCTTGGCTCCGACTATAGAGGGGAAAAATTATTACCATTTGAAAATGAAAAGAGGTTCCCCATCCCAAAATGTGAAATGCTACAGTGTGATGGGACAGCAGCTTCTACAGGTACGCTGCCATTAGACTGGGCAGGACTTCCAGTCACTGTGGGGCTTGGAAGTAGAGCTAGCAGAAAAACAGACAGGTAGGTAGTTCTAATTTAGACAATCAAAATTCTTTCCTTTTTTTTTGGTGTGGCTGTTGTTGAATCTATTTTGGTTGCTTTCTACCTACATGCTTTTTTACGGTGATGAATAGCTCCTAGAAATACGTACAAACATTTGGACTGTGGGAAGCTCAGGAGAGCTGAGTTCAAATTGCACAGAAATCTCATCTTTCCTGTCTTGTCATGGGATTAAGGACAGAGGGCAAAGTAGAGGTGTTTGTGTGAAGTACATGCAGCTGGCTCCATCCACACAGCAGGTAACTGAGTCCTGGGTGAGCCCTAAAGAAAAGTTCGCACCCTGAGCTTATCAACTAAGAATTACCATAGAGACAGCTCAAGGAGTGCACCAGCAATGTGGAATTGGTGTATTTGGCCCTTTGACCTAACTCAAGACCACTCCTGTCTGGAAATGAAGACCAACAATACTGTTTTGTTGCTTCCCACACCTACAGCGTGGTTGTGAATGGTAGTGGCCAATTGGTCTTAGAGCAGGAAGTCATACACAGTAGAAGTTCTATTTGTTATTGTCTTTCCTTTTTGTGATACTGCACCTGAGCAAGACTATTTTTGGACCCTTTATATAAAATTGCAGCATTACAGGAAATAGATATGTTGCCCACTCTGCAGAGGTGGCAAGATAATTTGTCAATTAGAACAAAACAGTTCTAGAATGACATTTATGTCTCTGCTATTTCTGAAGCCTCTTTAATTAGATCTGAGTTCATCCATGTATCAGCTGAGGGAAAGGTTATTAACTATCCCATGTGAAGATGTTGGAATGAGATGAAACACAGTTTGCACTGGACAGTAAGCAATGGGGAATCCCAAGTTTTACAGTCAAAACATGTCTGCAAAGGTTTTTTTTTATTTTTAATCTTGTATTAGAAAATGAATTTGGTGCTAGGATGCCAGCCTTGGATACAGAAACTCTGTTTATCTCCTGAATGGGTATTACTTGGCTTGACAGCTTGACAGTTCCAGCCCTTGCCAGTATGCCTCAGTCTTGATGAGAGGAGGAGACATCACATCTGATCATGGGGAGGATGAAGGACATACTAAAGACTGTTCAGTCCCTGACTTCTGGGTTATTTTCTCCAGGTTTGTAAGATCATCTCCTATTGAAGGGTCATATAACATGGCAAAGGAACAGAAGCTCCATGCATAGTAGCATCTATTCTGAGTGGGGGTTTATCCCTACATATGGGCAGTGGCCAGCCTACTTTCTTTTTCTAAATGGAAAAACAAAACAAAACACAGAGCTTTTCTGTATCACATTAAAAGCAAGAATGAGTGGGTATTTCTGCTGATTTTCAGATTCAGCTACACTTTCTTGTATGAATTGCTCCTGATTTAGAGACTGGACTGAAAAGGGAAACACTTTTTCCTTGCATTAAAATATAAATAAATAAATAAAATATGGTAAATATTAATACCTCATATTTCTTAAAGTTTTATGTTTCATTTTCCATTTTATGTTTCATGTTTTCCATGAATTACTGGTTAGTGTTAAATAAGTTAAAATTATGCAGCTCTAATCTATACAAAGGCAACTAAAATTAAGACAAATTCAAAGACAAGAGTATAGGAACTGAATGGCTTCCTTAGCAGCCAGGCATTTTCTCAGCTATTTACTTTATTCCCAATCCTTCAATCTGACACTAAAAAGAAATTTCCTGTCTTTTTCTTAGAACTGGCTTGTCATGCTTTTTTCCCTGAGCGTCTCACTAGAAGTGATTTTGCTGTATTTAACCACATCCTGTAAGAAATTCTAAAATGTAAAGTATTATGTAAAAGGATTTTCAAAGGAGCCATCTGAGTAAACAGCCCAGTGAAAATGGGACGTGTTTAAGAAGATTCAAATGTATTCCCAACAAGACATTAGAAAGTTTAAAGGTAAGCAATCAGATTGTGTACTGCCACAGTTGCGCTCCAGGCACAGGACATTACCATGGAATTAAAACCAGTTCAGGAACTTTCTAAAGATTTGAAAGCTTCCTCAGTACCCGCAAAGGTAGAGCACAAGCAGAACATCAGAAATGCAGTAGGTCCTGTATGGCATTTTTAATTTGAGTGATGAGTAGTTCTTAATCTCTGTGTACTGGTTCTCTGGTGCTAAAGGGAAGAAAGTCAGCCTGCCAAGTTCTGTTGCTTGATCTCACTAACTCTCTGTAAAGCCTTCACCAGGTTATTAAACTCTGTCTTTATCACCTGTGTGATGCAGATAGTCATTATCTACATCTTACTTGATTTGCTGAGATCATGACATTTGTCGGACTGAACCTGCATAAGCCATACTGAGCCCATTGAGATGATGTACGGTAAAAGGGCAGTATGTATTAACAAATCTGATGTATTTATCCTTGTATAAATTGCTTAAATCCACTGCAAAGGCTGCATGATGTTCTTACTCAGCCTCGCGTTTTGGTTTGGAAATGTACAATGACTGGAGGGGAGTAACTACTGATTTCATTAGCATTACATCTACTACAAAGGCTCGGGAGTGAAGGGAGACTAAGGTACGCTTTCTTGGCCATTTGTGCCAGGATATCAAAGGGCATTTCTGTACATCTGTGGGCTACTGTTCAGACAGATAAGGCTTTAAAGTATTTAACATCTATAATCAATATTTCATATCAGTCTCACACTGTTTCTCTTCCTTCAGTCTCTGTTTCTGGCCCTCTTTGTTTCTTCCTTTTAATGTGTGTTGGTTTTCGTTTGTTTTTTAACATCTGTTAACCTGAGAAGTTTTTTTTCACTTAGTGCTTCAACTACTGCTTCAAGGTAACCTTATGGCCTTTCCTGAGAAAGGATCTGTGAGACTGACACACATTCTGGGAAGATGTGCATGTCACAGATGAAATTCTTATGAGGTTATGTAAGATGGTGTATGAAAACTGGGGCAGGGATGTCAGTCAGCTCTGCACTACAACTGAAATGAGAGAAAAGGGAACCTGATGTATAGAAGTGCAATTACACAGCACTGCAGCAGAACTTAAATGCTGTTTGGGGAAAAATGTTTAATTGGGCAAGGGAATATGGAACTGCAGCTGCTTTCCTCTAACCCATACCAACAATCTGATGTATTCCAGCCTCCTGCCTTACCTTTCTCCAACTCAGTTCTTGTTCAAAAAATAAAATCAAATGTAAATAACAGAACTTATACCTACTACAAAGTTCTGGTTTTGGGTGCTTGTTTAAGAACCATTGAGTTTAAAGCTTTTTCTCTTCTCTCACTCACTCACTCTTATCCTCAGTGCTACTTTCCTAGGGCTACACTTCCATTCTTGGCAGGGGTATCACTGCAGATCCATGAAGATCAGGCAGAAAGTCATGTCAGTTTGTGCTCTGCATCTGCTACCAGTCTTTGGCATTACTGGCTAAGGTCCTTTGGCATCCCCCAGCATTTGTTTCCATGCATTACCCCAATCTCCATAATCTTTTCACCTCTTCTAGGACCTTTCCTCCAGGCAGTTTCATTACTTTCTTAATTCCAGGCCCTTTTCTTATTTATTTCTGAGACCACTACTTTTTGGGAACTCAATCTAAATAGTCTATGTGTAAAAGTACAAATGTGATCAACCTCCTAAGTGGTGATCTTCTTTTATGTCTCTCTATTAATTTGAGGATTCACAATGTACTGCTTCTTTAGTCCAGCTGTTACCAAAATTTACAACCAGTCTACACCAGTTGCAGGTTTCTGGTTGAGCATTTGAATGTTCATTTTTGGATACTCACCCCCCACTTGCATACCCCCAATTATCTGCTGCCTGCAAGTTATGTATTTTTTTGCCTACAACATTTACCTTCTCATGAAATATTCAAACCATTCCACTGTAGTTTAGTGTTTTGCATTGCCTGAGATCTTCTAAGTGCAACTTAGCCAGCAGTTAAGATTATTAGAATATAATATTATGCACCAGCCAGAGGAGCTTTTATATACATGGATTAAAACTCTTTCCAGGTAGAGTCGACCAGTACTTAGTTCTCTGAGTAAGAAAGTCCAGGCAGAATGTGTTCTGCATCTGATCTTCAGGAGGTTATCAGCACAATGTAATGACACTAGTGACAGCAGCAGCCAGACAGTTAAACCTTTCCTTGTACAATGAAAATGCTCCCTTGAGAGATCGTACATAAGGTCAGATCATGCTTTGTTTAGTCCTTTCAGCTGAGATGACTGAAGTGTAAAGTCAGAGAGGACTGAATTCAGATAAGTGGGAAGATGGATTATGAGCATGAAGTATAAGAATAAAAATATTATTTGGAATGAAAAGATAGGTGTCAAAGACAAAGGTATACCAGCACTTCACTTACATAGATAAAACTTTCAATAAAGCAGAAAATTATTATAATGTACTTAAAGAAGTAGAACTGAGATTAAGTGACTTTTACAGCACAAAACAAACGTTAGCAGATAGCCTTTCTGAGATAGCATAGTGAAGTAAGGATAGCGGGCAGTCGAGAAGGAATGACACAGTGCCCCAGGAGGGAGTCTGCTAGGAAAAGAACAAAGGCAAAACAAATGTGACTCCACATGACCCCACTTTGTTGAAGTTTCCAGTATCAAGTGCCCTTTGGAATAACCAGTGGGAAAATTACCCCCTTAAAAGAAAGAAACAAAAATGAAGTAAAAAGTCTTTTTTTTATTATTACTATTATTGCTTTTTTCTTTTCTTTTTTTTTTTTTTCTTAGATGAGTGAAGACAAACCTCATTAGTTTTGGAGAATGGGGATTCCACATGCTTGAGTGACACAAAACTGTTTTTTTCTTGCTTTGTTTTTTCCTTGAATTGTTTTTCCCAGACAGCATTCCCTTCATCTTCTATGACTTTCATTCCCCTTACTACCATTGCCTCTTTCATTCTCTTGATTCCTAATGATCTCTTTCTTCTGTTTATATAGCTAACTTCCTATTCCTTGTTTTTACTGTTGATGTGATATTCCTTATTTTTTCTTTCATTATCCCAACCTTTTTAGATTCCATCATCTTTCTTTGTTTGTCACATTGTTTTCCAGTTTTTCATCCTCTTCCATTACTTCCTTCTCTCTAGCCTCTGGCGTCCATATCACACATTTTCTCAAAAATACTTCATTTTTGATAGATCACCACTAACTTCTTTCTTAATCCTATCCTGTCATTTTACTGCTGACGTAGATTCACTTTCAGCTCACTTACCATCATCATAAAGTGATTTGCCCTCGGGCCTGAGCTCATAGAAAGTGAGAAAAGGTGGAAAAATGGCTGTTTTAATAGCACCTTCTTGCCCGGCAAAGCTGCTTCGTTTCTTTGTAAGCTTCATATGTTGATTTTAGCAGTAAGCATATAGTCCTGCACATTATCCCTGCAGAGGCAATACCGGTGACAATAAGTAAAATCCACTACTTCTGTGGTAAATAGTTCTGGAAGCACTGGGTTTGGGCTGATCAGATAGAGCTGAGCATAAATTCTGATGTGACAGGATGCTAGTTGTGTTGCTGAATCTGTTCCAAACTGTTCTGTTTGGGTCAGTGATGCCCTTTACTTCTACTAGTAGTGCAGAGAATGAAGAATGGGCCTTGTCCTGACTGATTCAGATAGCCATGGTAAAAGAGGCGGGTTAAGAAAGATAATCTTTTAGCTCCAAAGTGAGTGCATCTGGAGTCAAAGAAGTGTGATAAACTAGGAAGTCCACAGTGGCATTTTTACACGGATACTTTTCAGCACAGAATGCAGTTTAATTACTACTGTACCCTTTTTTCTACACTGGGTGCCTGGGTCTGAAGGGCTTTGCTGTTGTGCCCTCTGTAATTGGAGAACAGGTTGTTCTTTGGGCCATTAGAGGGCGGCTGTGATACAGGGCCTGGGACCTGCTGAGAGTGTGTCTTTCAAAAGGGGTGTATTGGTGAGATATTTCTAGAAACCCAGGTGCACAAACTAATTCCTGTGGATTTTCTATCAAACCGTCCAGACTGTCTCATAATACTTCAACGCTCTGCATCTAGTCCCTGTCCTGCACTGGTTTAGGCTAAGCTGGATCCGCTGTGATTTTGAAGTTGAGTAGGGATACCTGATACTCATCTACCTTACCTGTTGAGCATCTTTGTCAGCTGCAAACCATCAGGTATGAAATCACCTCCAAAACAGACTTCATGAATGCCTGTTGCTGTCTGTTTTTACTGTGTACTGCAAGATATTTTAGGAGCAAGGAGATTTTAGTTGTAATGGTTAAGGCTCCTTCATTGCCTGTATATCTACTCTTGTTCTATCCATTCTTTATTTGGAGTAGATTAGCTGACAGCAACTGACTGTGCTTATTTGCAATATTTGCTTCTATTTTTGAATGTCGTTGTATCTTGCTGTCTTTGTTTTTAACATCCTGACTTCAGTGTTTATTGCTTAGTGCTTAGACACCTCTAAGTAAATGTTTTTATGAATAGGCGAAATAAATGATCTTCCTGCCCCCTATTTCATTTCCGTGGGCAGAAATAACCTTGGCACAGGGTGTTCCAAGGATTATTGATTACTGGAGCTGTGCCTCAGGCCATCAGCTCCTTCAAGCCAATTATTAATGGCCTGCATGTCAACAATTATTGGAAAAGCAGTGAATGCATTTGCTGTGTTCTCTGATCACTTTTCCAAAACAGCAAGGTTCTGGCAAGAGTGGCTAACTAAATTAGAAAGTCAGGGGACAGAGCACTAGGTGGAAAGTCGCCCTTCTGGGCCAAGCGAGGAGAGAGATGCCTTGGACTTTAACCTGTAAAGTTAAGTCACAATGAAGCGTGGAGTGACAAGTAGTTCTGTGATCCACAGAGCTAATGGAGGTTGATTTCTTGCAGATCTGTGTGCTGCGTTCCTTTAAACACACCATAATGATATATTCAATCCTTTTTGTGTTCCCTGAACAATTCTACAAACCCTATCCCTTTGCTTGGGAGAGCGGCAGCATGTGCTGTGGATGCATTTAATCTCTACATATAGAATCATGCTGTTGGCTGCTGCCTCAGGATGGAAAAAGCCAGAATTCTTCCCACGACAGGACCCAATTTTCTTCTGTCCTGTATTCAGCTGCATTCTGGCAAATTTTCCCTAATCACTAATTTAAGCCAAAAAGGTTATATGAGGAAACCATAGCTGAATAGTCAGTTGAACACACAGCACAATCATGTGAAGTAATGTTTTCTTAGCGAGGCAACCAAGAGGGGAAAAAACAGTTATGGTACATAATTGCTGGAGGTACTTATCTATGGTCCTATCAACGTCCAAAATAAAAACAGTGATGTTCCTTGTTTGTAAATAGCAGAAATTGGCAGATAATGGCCTAGTGTTTTGAATGAGGAGAAAAGCAATTTCTGCAGGCACTTATGACAGCTCTGTAGAACTTTAATGTGGCTGTAATAGGGGAGCAAAACCAGCTCTAGAGTACTATTCATCTTGTGCCTGTTCCACATGCAGCCTGTTATTTCTGTGTTGGTATTCCCCAGACATTAGAGTCCAAATGGTAGTAATAGGCTCTTGAGTTCAGAGGTTACAATTCCCTGCAAGCTGCTGCTGAAGAGATAAGGGTATGAACTAGGGAGAATGGAAGTGTGGCTGCTAGACCCCCCAGACCTGGTTTCCCTGGAGAAGCACTGGTCTGGAAAGTGTGTTTCTGCTGCACAAGTTCTTTGAAACAAAGATGGCATAAATTATTTAGGCATTGCAGCACTGCCCACAGCTTCCATGCAACTTACAGACAAAACCTAGGTTCTAGTTTGTAGCGCTCTAATGATCAGAAATTGTCTTAGAGGTGTCCACAACCACCAAGATCAACTGACTTGGATATATGCAAGTGGGATTTTGGTCATGTTTATTATTATAATTATTAATGTGTGCTGGTAAGTGCCGAGGGATCTTTACTATTTTTTTTAAGGGCAACATTTGAGTGCACTGCAACTTAGTGTCCTTGGCCTCATTTAGCCATTTTAATCAGTATGGCCTCTGGCTCTTTTGAGTCCAGTGTTTTCTTTGTCTTGTGGCAGGAGATAGCACTAACTCTAACCAGAGCTGTATGAAAGTTAAAATATTTGTAGAAATTTCTGGTAATACACCGCGATGCAATAAATATCTGTGTTTAAAATCCTGCAGTGTGAACCTGCTTCAGAAAAACAGAAGTTGTGGTATTGGTATATGGTGCAGATACCTCCTGAAAAAAAAACAATAGGTTCATTAAAGTAGGTTATCTAGCTTACCATGCTGGGAGAATAAGTTGCTTGTTCTTTATCATCCTGTTTTACCTGATGGAGAGTACAAGTGCTCACAGAGTGTGTAAAGAAGACAGATAACCTGCCACATGCAGCTCTGGGAAAGCACGTGCCGTTCTCTTTGGTAGTGTGATGTTTTTTTAACACATGAAAATTGTTGTTGCAGTAACTTTGGAACAAGTTAGAAGGTCCAAGCCCCCCTGCTCAATGCTTCCTAACTTCTGTATGCTCATTCCTGTGTCTGTGTGTACAGATCCCACACTTCCTCCTGTGCCAGGCATTATATGGATATGTAAAGCTGGCCAGGCAGAGGAGCTGTCATTCCCTCCTTGTATTCTTCTGTGTGATGATCAATAAGAATTGCAGTCCCTGCTGTCTTGTGGTAAACAGCAGCTATTTAGCCTGGCTGTGAATGGAGAGGAGAAAACAAAAGTTTAGCTTTAGTTCCTGTATTTTCTATCAGACTAACTGAACAAACAGCAAATGCAGAAATCAACCATACCACATGCGCAGGCAAGAAATAGACTTTCTGGAAAAGGCAGATTTGCTGTATATGCACCATGCAGTTAGAGTTCTTGTTCCTTCTTTCACTATCCATCCTAAATCATGGATGGACAATGATGTTTGGTCCTAAAACTATAAAGTTACTGGGCACCAGTGTGCCCTTGTACAGAGTTAGACAGTGTGACTCAGGTACAGTGGACCTGATTCACTGATGTTCTTTTGGCCTCTGAACCATTCAGACACTTAAGAGAAGCCAGTAGTGCAGACTCAGCTCACTGATTTGATGTACTACTTGTCTGCACAAAAACAGTTAATTATTTTAGAACTGTGAACTTCCTTCTCACTAATTAACAGAAATGCAAATGAAAGACTAAATTACAAGCAAGAGAGAGTCTGTTCTTAGTCTGTGCTTCAAAACTGATCCCAAGGGTAATAAAATAAAAAGGCCTGAGCAGAGCACATATATTCCAAAAGCAACTTGAAGGTCTGGAGTGTAAGTGGAGATAAGAGAAACAGAAGAAGCTGCCTTGAGTCATTTCATTCTCAGGTGTAAAATAAAAACAACATTCTTGCCTCAGAAACATTTTCAGATTCAGGAAATTCTGAACTTACTTGGTTTTAAGAAACTCATCACTGTGCTCATAGTGCCTATTGAGCAGACAACATGAATGTCCCATTTGCAGTGTTATATCACATGCTTCTGGGGGGCTGATGATGATTTAAGTAAAACTTTGGCATCTCTTTCACACAGGCTTCTGTAGCAGAGTTTTCCAGAGCCTCCGTGGAAGCATTTTTTCTTTTATTTTTCTCATTCTTCCCATTCTTTTCTCATTCTTGTCCTGCTGTTCTCAGGGTCTTGTTGCCCCTATAAAAACATAAGAACTGCCACCCTGGTTCAGAGCAGACACATCTAGTTTAATACCCAGTTTATGATAAAGGTCAGCACAGAGCACTTAGGGAAGAAGTATAGGAACGAACCAGTTGTAGGAGGATACAGAGAGATACCCTGTCAGCTCCCAGCTGTCTGCATTGTCTTAGCTGGAGGGTAAATTTGCATAAATTTTAATAGCCCTCACTGGAACTTTCTAATGAACTTGTCTAATACCTGTTTGAAACTTTTTTTTTTTTTTTTTTTTTCTGGCATTTAAAATAGCTTGTACCTTTGGGTTCATGCCTTTGGGTTCATGGTTTGATTCTGTGTTGTAACAAAAAAATGGATCCTTTCCCTTGCATAGATCTGCTACCAGATAATTTCACTTGTTGCCATCTTGTTCTTGTATTATGAAAAACTGTGACAAACCATTTATCCTACTCTTTTCTGTATCATTACTTTTCTCATTCATCAGGAGAATCTTTTCAAAGAGTTCTAGTCTTTTTCTTTTTTTCCTCCTTATGTGAGCTATTCCAGATCACTGATCATTCCTCTCCATCTCCATTTTAGTTCCAATTGTAAGTGGAGGGAGGATTTGGGAAAGTACAGAAGACAGAAAAGTACAAGTAGTTTAGAAATGCATCTTTGCATGTGTTCATAAAAGGGTCTTTCTACTTTTCTCTTTAGCTGCTTTTTTTTTTTTTTTTTTTTCCTTAAAGATCCTAGAGTTTTGTTTATCTTCCTGGTCAACGCTGAGTGTGAAGCTGACATGGGCAAAGTACTATTCACAGGGAAGCTGGCATCTTTTTTCAGTGGGGCAAATGGAGAATACATTGTGTATGCATGAGTAAGATTTTTTTTTTTCCAGGAGTGTACTGCATTCCATTTATTACATTTAATTTACCATTTGATGGTCCAGTCTCTCAGTATAGTCATATCTTTCTTCCATTCTTTGTACTCAGTTTTTTTTTTAACTAAATAATTTGTCATCAATTTTATCAGTGTGTCATTCAGTCCACTCCCATATTATTTTCAAACAAGTGGAACAGGTCCTGGTACAAATCCCTAAAGGATTCACAAAATATATTCCTTCCACTGTTTAGAAATGCAAAGAAAAAGTGCTGTTCTTGTATTTCTGGCCTGCGGGAAATCATGGGGTGTTACAGTCAATCAGTCTGCATGAAGGTTAATTAAGAACCTAGACTTTTAGATATTTATGCATCATTTGAGATTTGCCTGTCCTGAGCACAAGGAAAAAAAGTTCTTTTTTAGAACAAATTAGAAAGAATCACAGATCACACTTTTGCAGATTCACAAAGAAGCTAAAAATTCTAGTTTTCTTTCACATTGTTGTGCTTGGCTTCATTGACTTTGGCTTCTCTAGGGCTTGTTCACTCTGTGCTTCATAGCAGGAATTTAAGGATGAAAATTAATACAAAGGGTGCTATCTCAATCCCAGTTAATTTTAAAGGAATTTGGCCTCTACTGATATGCTTTTTCTGGTTTGAAGTTGAAATCATTAGACACCAGTGGGTTTCTAATGGTTTTCATTCAAATTCATAAATTCAGCAAAGCTTATTTATAACTCAGCTTCAGGTTTATGCAAAAACATGGGCCAAGGTTCTCTAAAAATTTGCACACAGCAGATAAGGAGTCTCTCTGACCACTCCAGGTAGCTTTCATCTTAAAGTAACTTTAGATCTGAGGCAACAAAGAATGTCAGATGTCTTGATGTAATTTGAAGCATATTAAAATAGCATATGAGATTAATTTCAGTTTATTATCCATTTTCCACTTAATGAGCTGACCATCTACGTGTCTTTAATGCATCCTATTGGATCCTTAATCAAACTTAACTCAAAAGATGATAAAAACACCTTATCATCATAAAAACATCTGGAGTTTTTCCCTTGGTAGATAAAAAGCAAGCCTTCAAAACCTAACTTACTCAGCTTGTATGGAACGCAGAGATGAACTTTCTGATTAGAAAGGGTTTAGTGGTAAGAGTACTGGTATACAGGGGAATGCAGGTTCAGAAAAAAATATGACAAATTGCTTCAAAGTTTGCTTTGTATTTGCAAGGTATTTCAAGGACTCATTTAGGTTTTCTTTAATCAAGGTAATGAAACTTTAACTATGGGATAGAAACAGCATCCATCCAACTTTTAGGGAAATTAGTCAGAGTTTTGGAGCAAGAAAGCACTGTTACATGTAAATGGTCTGTCTTTTAGACATAAAATCATGCTTGAGCCTGCATTAAACCTTTGAAACTTGTAGTTGAACTGGAGAATCTCTCTTGGACATAAAATCAAATTCAGCTAATGGAAATAGGCACAACCTGAACTGAACTACATCAGCACTCGGATAGTTACCATTAAGACAAAATGCCACCTTCTTTCCAACCTGTTTTTTCTGGTTTCATTGCTAGTTACTGGATTTTATTCACATAGCATTCTTCAGTTTGATTAAAGAATTTTATGATAATCTCTAATTATTGTGCAAATTTCTCGTCCATTTGCTGTGGTTATCTGTATAATGCACACACTCCTTATACTAAGCAAATTTGTACTCCAGAAGTCATTCACTATATTTATTTTTATTTTTTTTTTTCGGTCTTCAAATCATTCTTGTGAAGGGAAGTGAGGAATGAGAGCACTGTTATATTTCCATAACACTGACTACTGTGTCAGGCCTGGGGTTTTCTAAATAATTCCTGGATATTGCCTAGAGAAACAGAGCCTTTTGAAGAAGCAGGTGGAAGAACTTTTGCTCTGAGATATTCATCAAGGAATGAATAGTCTGAAAATTCTTTCAAGGACTCTACAAATGCCTACAAGCAAAAACTTGGGCAGAAGACATCAGTGAATTAGTTTGTATAAAAAGTGGTTAACTATGTTCTTGAGTTTAACAGAATGTGTGGGCCCTGATTTGTCTGGAAATCTCAATGGAGTGAAACTTTCCAAAATAGCAATTGGTCTCTTTAAACCCTTGGAGTAATCAGGAGGCTCAAGTTGTGCTTCAGCTCAGGACAAGCAAGGTACTGAGTGATTAGAACAGAATAAAGTAGTTCAGTTGGAAGGGACTTGCAGAGATTGAGTCCAACTGCCTAACCTCTTCAGGGCTAACCCAAAGTTAAAGCATGTTAGTGAGGGCATTGCTAAATGTGTCTTGAACACCGACAGGCATGGGGCATCAACCATCTCTGCAGGAAGCCTGTTTCAGTGTTTGACCACTCTCATGATAAAGAAGTTTTTCCTTATATTTAGTCTGAATAGTGGCTTGTGTAGTACTGACTCATCCTTGCATTGCTTTTTTTTTTTTTTTTTTTTTTTAGCATAAGTTCTCAATTTCTGTTTCTTTCTCCAGGCTCTAGCCAGTTTCCTACAACCAAAATATTCAGACTGAGTCAGGTTCCTAACTGGGTAGGATTCCATGTGTTTTAGTTCCTGGTTTGTCTATTACTTAATTCCTGTGTAAGTAGAGATGAGTTGTTCATCACTGGCACTGATGGTGAAAGGTAATCCCAGTGAAATAGTTGGACTAATGTGATAAACATAATAGGGGCATTGCTAGTGGCTCTACTAAATGTAAATGAACTCTGGAATCTATAATTTCTGATCTGGTTTTAATCAAAGTGATGTGATTTGAGATACTTAATTTTATAAGTATTTCCCAGAGAACAGTTTTCTTCTTAGAGTTATTTAAGGCACTGTTCAATAATGAGGGCTTTATATTCATCTTTCTATGCAAGAAGAAAATTAGTATTACTGATAGTAATACTAATTGCATTTTATGCTGTTCCCATACCATAATCTGAGACAGAATGGCCTTCAAGTTTTCTTCAAAGGAATGAATGTTGGTAATGTGCATGTTAGGAAAAAAAATCTAGCAGGTCTTTGTTCTCTGTGAGCTTGGTGTAGCTGAGCTGCCAGTCACAGGCTTGCCATAAGCACAATTAAATCCTTTTTTTTTTTTTTTTTTTTTTTTTTTAATGCACAGAAAAAGAGGTTTGAGGGCATAAATGTCGGCATAAATGTCACTGTCTTTGGCAAGTACTGCCTGCTTAATGATAACCTATAGCCACAAGACAACGTAAAGACACAGGAATGAAAAATCTGTAGATAATCATGTTCTAATCTAATTTATATTAGATTTTATATTTATTATTATTTATATTTATTTATATTTTTTTTACATTAGATATTCTAATTCAATCTAATTTATATTCTTTGTCATCCTCTTCAGGCATTGTACTGGACATAAGCAAATTATATGCACTATGTCCACACCCTCTGTCCTCTAAGTGCATAATACCAGAACTCTGCTTGTTCAAATACCAGGAAAAAAAAAAAAAAAAAGCAATCAGAAGTTACACCTAAATTTTCATCAGTTCAAGTACCCATTTCTGATTAGATATTAATACCAGCTCATCAGTTTTGAGTATGTATCAAAACTGGCATTAGGTGTGAGTCTTTCACATTCACAATGCATTGGCTAAAATCAAGAAATAAGTGGTCTCTTTGGATGACAATTAACTATATTATTTTCTAGCAACTGAAACTGTAGGTTAGCTTGTAAGACAAGAAAGGGAACTGAACAACACCCCTTTTCTCCAACCTTGACTTTTGTATGCTGATGTTAGTCATGTAATTCCCCCCTCCCCCCAAAAAAAACCACCACACAACCCAACCAAACAAACAAACAAAAAAACATAACTACAAGCTGAAGACATACGTAGAGGAATGCAGGGCAATTCTCGTAGTTTTACTGGCTGTCATACAGGAAACTTGACTGGAAATCTTACAACTGAAAAACTTTTTGCTGAAGAATGCATTTATCAAAATGCAGTCCTGAAATCAATCATGTTAACAAGATTGAACTAAGTTTCCCAATCATATAGATGAAGTATTTTCATTTATTTAAACCAGGACCATGTTTTATAAGAGCCAAAAAATCATGGATATTGATATGGAATGCACTTTGTCTTTTTTTTGAAATACAGCTTCATACTCTTCAAAGATGAAATAAGTCTCAAATCTATCCTGCTGCATAGAGTGTTTCATAGTTGTTGCTCTTTGGTTTTCTTCATTAACAATGATTAAAGTTAGTTTTGTTTCTGCAGTCATACAATTTGAGGAGGCTACCAAAAAGCCAGTGAAATTCAATAGGCATCTGGAATTCCAGTTTTAGCACTGAATGTATTTCTTGCCAGATTATAGAACTGAATATTATTCAGTATTTATTTATGGAATGGTATGATTTAAAATAAGCGTGGACACAAAAATCTGATTACATCATCTTAGTGCTTCACAGTCAGCTTGTGAGCTATTCTTTGGAATCAGTGCTTCAATGTGGTACCTATTTCTTCTGGAAACATGACAGGCTTTTGAATCGTGTCACTTAGAACAAAGAACAACAACAAAAAAGCTTAATTTCATTGTGTTTGTTTTGAAATTTGCTGAAGTTCTAGTCATATAACCTAGCTTTCCTTGGAAACGATATTTTATCTTCTCAAAACTTCATCACCACTACTCTACAAACAGAATATTCAGCTTGAAATTATGGATTGTGTACCAAATTTTCCTTGCAGTTAAATAATTTGAAAGTGAAGACTGCAGCTTCTGTTGCAAGGCTTTCTGGCCTACAAAGTAGTTCAGTGGTATCTTCATTAACCATGAAATACAGGCATCATTTTAGTGTAATTTTTTCTTATTTTCCAGTTGGCTCATAGGAAACTAGTCTGCATAAATCAATTTCTGATTCATGCCATTCATTCCTAATGTTTCTTCCACATTTTTTTTTTTTGGTTTTATGTAGACTTATTAATTATTGCTTCAAAGTAAAAAGACATAGTTGGAGAGGTGAAATTTTTATTCTGCCTCTGTTTCTTAGGCTTTTCATTTCCATTCACAGTGGTTAATGCTTTTGGCCTAAACCAATTTAATAAGATTTCTGTCACATTTATCCCCATTTCACATCAGAGTAAATGCCAGTCAATTAAAGATGATTACTCCTGGCTTCCAGAGGTTAGATCAGATTTTGCCCCCTCATTGTGCAAGCACAGTCTGAGAATGCCTTCCTTGGATGTCACAGAAGAAATATCTCACTGAATGTTTTCATTAAAATCTAATTCAGACTAATATTAAAAACCCAAATGACAGATGAAGAAGTATCTTCAAAATCCTGTCTGCTTCAGTTTAAGGTCTCTCATGAGTGTCAAGGAAATTAGACCCAATTTATCCTAGACTAGTTATATAGATGAAGTGTTCATTGGTGCCTCAATTTAGACTCTTAAAACAATTTTATACCTATATTTCTCTACGAATATGGTCATTATTTTGTCATTCGTTGACATGCAGGGTGAGGAATATAGAGCGGAATTTGACTTCAATATCTGTTTTCATTAGTTAAAAATCGTAGTATCACTACTATTTTCAATATGGACTAGTCTCATAAAGTGGAATTAGGGGCAATCAAAAAGCTATATTGAATTTCTATCTATTAACTAAGCTTAAGTTGAGAAGCAGTGTGTATTGGTCCACCTGCCTTTCCAATGTAGTACTACACATGCAGTTTCCTTTGCTAGGAAAAGAAAAGAGAATTGCAAGTGATGAACAGTCGCTTTCTAGTTGTTTTTGATACTCCGACACAATTGTTGAAGTAGCTAAATAGCATGCACCTAGATTCCAGCAACAGGTGGTAACAAATGGCTCTCCTTCAGCTTGGCATGTGTACCTATTCTAACGTGCCTGAAGTGGGCAAGGGGCTACTGGGCAAGGGTCTTGTTTGAATGGCCTGACAGAAACCAAATCTGAGCAAGATACTAGGGTGGCTGTTGAGGGAGTCAGGTTGAAGAGTTTTCAGCTGAAATGCAGTCTTCTTTGAAAGGCTATGTACTACAGAGCTGCTGAGAATTTCTGTAAGATTCCTAACTGGAAGCTGAACCAGCAGAAATAGTTTTACAAGTATTTCTTTAGTTTAAACTTTTTTTTTTTTTTTTTAATAGTAGTGAACAATGGTACCATGGTGATTAAAAAAAAAAAAAAAGTATCTGGTCTGGTAGAGGTAAATATTTGGTGGTAGCCTATAAGGCCCACATTATATGAAGTGATAACTGAAATGTAAGCAGAAGCACAACCTGAAATTCATCAGGGTAATACATGTAGTCCTCTAGTGGTTGAGGACATAGTGGCCAAAGGATCTTCTTATTTTTGGAATTATCCTGGAGTAAAACATAAGCTAATGCTGTTCGAGAGAGGTGTCTCCTCCCTTCCCCTCCCTCAAGGCCCTCAAATTTTCTACTTATCAAATGTATTGATGCAGAGTAGATTTACAGAACATTTTCTCTCTTCCTGTGAAATGGAGGTTTTGAGGATTTTCCCATTCTGCATGTACAGAAAAATATTTTGATGTTTCAATAATAGGAAAGTGCATTTTCCAGAGCAGCCAGGAATGGATTGATTAGAGCATTCACCAGTGATGTGAGAATACTGAATTATGCAAGAAATAATGTAGGGAATCGAGATGGCTCTGTCTATCACAGCCTAAATCCCAAACTGGAGCTGAAGGGCCTTTATTGAAGGATTCATTAAAACTCATGCGTATCATTGAAAAGTTTGTTTTAATGAATTAGTATTTTCAGACAAGAATATTTCACTAAAAAGTTACAAAACCAACTTTCAGACTTTCTCGTATATTCTTTCCAGGCAGCCACAAAAGATCAGCATTTTCAATACTTCTGATTAACTTTAAAGCTGACTGAAATTTAGAATGAAATGTCAGTATGTAATATACCCATAGTGTGGCTAAACAGGCAGAAGTGCTAAAAATGGAACAATATCAAGGAAATACTAAATTAAAAATACTCTGGTGTTGTGGTTTAACTCAACAGGCAGCTAATATTACACAGCTGCTCGCTCACTCTCCCCAGGTAGGATGGGGGAGAGAATTAGAAAGGTAAAAGTGTGGGGATTCATGGATTTAGATAAAGACAGGCTATTAGGTGATGAAAAAGCTGTGCACACAAGGAATTCATTCGCTACATCCCAGTGGCAGGCAGTTGTTCAGCCACTTCGAGCAAAGCAGGGCTCATCACACAGTTTCTTGGAAAGACAAGCACCATCACTCAAACATCCCCCACCCCCCTTCCTCCTTCTTTACTCCAGTTTTTATTGCTGAGCACAATGCCATATGGCATGGGATATCTCTTTGGTCAGTTTGGGTTGCCTGTCCTGGCTGTGCCCCCCTCCCAGCTCCTGGTGCACCCCTAGGCTGCTTACTGACAGGGCAGCGCGAGAAGCTGAAAAGTCCTTGGCTCTTTGTAAGCACTGCTCTGCAGCAGCTGAAGACATTGATGTGTTATCACCACTGTTTTCATCAAAAGTCCAAAGCACAGCATCTCTGAAGAACATCAACTCTATCCCAGCCAAAACCATCTGGCCAGTAGTTTCCTTGTTTCTGGTCACAACCAAGTGCCAGTTCCAACTGAAACTAAAAGCAGTTCCTGATGGTGCAATGCTGCAGCTACTATATTTGGAGGAGTGCTCGACAATTTGAAAGCTTCTTTACTTGACTCCTTCCTTCTCAATTACTATGACCTAGAGCCTCATTGCATGAAGATTTCTTTCCTGCCTATATCTGGTCTAGGATCTCAACAGCATCCTGCTCATCAGAGCTGTCCAGTTAGGTCAGAGGTTGGACTAGGTGATCTTGGAGGTCTCTTCCAACCTAGACAACTCTGTGATTCTGTATCTCATGAGGGCTCTTGCTGCTGAGTTTGTACAGGAATCATTATATCAGATCAAGACACATCTTTCTTCCATTTTTGGCCCTAGTGGTGGCCAAATCCTGGTGTTTCAAAGAGTCAATCCCCACTGGAAATATTCTTGCCTATCATGGCATGGTACATGGAGGAAAGTTTACTTGGGGCGAATTGTGATCTCTTCAGTGCTTGCAGTGATCTGCTTATGCCTGATGAATATCAGTACCCCAAACAGGAAAGGAACTGCCTGCATATACAGAGTAAGTATCACAGCTCAGTTTGTCATTCTCCTCCGTTCTCTTCCATTGATTCCATTTTTATTCACAAGTAAATATATACATGTAATATATTAAATTAGATAGAATATATGTAGGAATGTATATCTGTATAGCACCCTCCCTTCCCAGAGTCACCAGCACTGAACTTTTTTTATAGTTGTTCTGAACTGTCAGTGCTCTGAGGCTTTAAAATCTGTGTTGTTGAACACAAATCTTGGTGCTTTACAAACAGAAATGTAACGTTGTCTCAGGCAAATACTTAAATATATGATTCTGAATGGTATAGAGTGCTACAGGCTGAAATTAAACTGCATGATGATTTGCTGTTGCTGACTCTAAGTAGACCTCCTTTTACTTTATACGAAACACATTTAGTTCTCCTGTCATAGGATGCCAAAATGAGGTAATACTTTGTAAACCTATTAGTCATTCAAACTTACTTACTAACAACTGGAATTTTTCCAGAGCATTAAATTTGACATACCTCTAGGAAAAGGTCACATACAGTGAAATGTTTAGGCAGAGGGAGAGAAAAAAAAATCCAGAAAAAATCAAAACAAAACATTCCAATATTTCCAAAATAGTTCTTTCAATTTTTCACATTGATTAATAAGGAAAATAAGAGCTATTTCTAAAGATATATTTAGGCACCAATATGCTAGCTGAAATCATTGGTTTGGGGTTCTTTTTTTGCCTTATATGTCCACTAGAGCTGTAATGAATAAATCATCCAGAAAACTTGTGTAAATCATGGTACTTTTTGTATTTATGCCCCTGTAGTTCACCTTAAGATACAAAGGATCTGAGTTCAAACGTCTTCTTTCTGATTTATAGGAGGGATGTCAGCTATATGTGTGAAAAATTCTTGGTTTTGGCTTGTTCAGGTTTTCTGATGAATTAGTTTTGTTCTAGAATAAAATGGAGCACAGCTTTAGCCTGGTTGCTGTACATCCCTAGTGTGTATACCAGCCATTGACACTTCAAGCCATTTTCATTCTCACTCACTGGCACAATGAACATGTTGTTATTCTGTAAGCAGGAATTGTTTTTACAATATTCCGTGGGAAATTCAGAGAGAAATTTTCAAAATGCCTAAGAGCCTGGCAGACTGGATGCCTCAGTGGGAAGTGGGAAGCCTCAGCTGAAACTCCTCAGCATTCCTGGAAAAGAGAATTAATTCTGTGTTGCTCGTGTTCCTGGTGAGAATTTTAACTCTTGGACTATTTGTTCTAAAGCACCAACTCATCTCCTTGGTTTAATGAGTGGCATATAAGCTCTCTAATTTACCTAGCTCTTTTCATTTTATTTCAAAGATACCCAGGAAAAAGGCATCTTGCTGTGAATGAAATATTATGTTCCACTGAAAATGGAACATTTGGAATGTTTATTGCCATTACATTTTACCAACCTTTTATGAAAAATTGCTGACCACTTCTGAAAGTCAGCTGTTACTGTCTGCTTACAATAGGTACTAGTGATGCTTGTGACTTTGCTCTTTTGTGTCTCCCTGGGCTTCTATTCTATTTTTAATTAATTTGGCTCCTTCACTTGTAAAAATGTGATAAATCAAAAACTACCTATTTTTCTAACGTATATGAAATTTGTTTAATGTGTCATAGGGTGGTGTCCATCCCTATATCTGACATTGATTTAGTTGCATTGCATTGTGAAAGTTGGCTTATTCACAATTCACTGCCTAATTGTGGTGTATTCAGGCCTTGTCAACACTCAAAATGCATTCCCAACCTTAGCTTTTACTTTTGTTAGGTACTTCTGGCAGGCTGAGATGTAGCTTTCTCTAAAATGAAATCTAAGTATTACCTTACATTGTTCTGCTGCTATAATTTGGAAACATCAAGTTCAAAGAACTCTAAAACATGTTGCTGACAATACCAGCTAACCACAACTGATGTGCTATCAGGAGTTCTGGTTCCAATTTGCTTGTTTCCAATTAGAGAAGAAACTCAAGAATGGGCAGGACTTGCTGTCCATCTGTCCCCCACCCCTCAACGTATGACTGAATGCAGACGTTAGCAATACACTCATTTTTAATCAGTTGGCTGTTGCTAGTGTAACCTGTCAGCAATCTGTGGCACTGCAGGCTTGCGCTCCACCCTACACACCCTGCTGACTTCTCATTCCACTCACCCTTGCTCGCTTACCACACAGATGTACTTAACCCTATTGCTAGCAGATCATAATACGGAAAAACTTCCCAGCTGTTCATTCAGACTTCGCTTTTGGGCTTTCTAGGCTGGGCGGTTAGAAACAAATCCTTTAATAAGCACAGGGCTGGGGGCATAATACGTGTGTAGGGCAACACAGAATTTGGTGTGGATAAGCATGCCTGGTGAGGAGGACGGAAGATAGCCAGAATGACCCTTTCACAGGATTTCACAAAATATCCTGCAAAATCAGAACCTGACTCTGCTCTTTTCTCCTGTTTCAAACAATGTATTTATCTCTCCATTTCTCACTTTGCTCCAGTACATAGTGATCTATATTGCTCCCATCCTTCTTTCTCCCCCTCAATCTGTAATATTTGAAGCTTACCCTTTAGACCTGTCCCTCTCTTTAATAATTCCATTACAAACTGCAGTTGTGACACGAGCTGTCAGATTAGTTCCCATTCTGCGCTGCTGAACAAACAACACCATCATTAATTCCTCTGTGTGAAGATTCTGTAAGCATAGAGACAAGAAAATAGTAGGCATAAAGCTATTCCCCTACTTCATGTGGAATTCACACAATATAGGAGATGGTGCTGATAGCACATTAAGGCAACACTTCATTTAATGCATCAGTGCCTCAAATGCACATGACCCACAGCCTTGCCCACACAAAGATGTTTTAAGATTTTTAATAGGGTTGACGTTCACTATCTAGTTCTGTTGCTCTGAAGAAACAAATTGGTTCTAGGCTATATTCATCTATCTGCTTTTTTTTTTTAACAATGTGTTCATGCCTATGTGCTTCACATTTCCTATCAGCTCAAATAAAGATGAGCTGGAAGAAACCTCCAGTTTCATAGCCTTCTTAAATTACCTGTGAGCTAGTGTTAGGATAGTGATGTGCAAATTGCATTTAAATTTCTTGCTTTAAACGTAACTTTTGCAGACCCTGTGAATGCTGGGAAGAGCTCCCACCCCCTTTGGAGGTCACATTTTGGAGAGGAAATTGCTAGTTTAGGCAAAAAGAAAATTGCTGATCTAAACTGGACAGTGTGTGTCTTATGGTGTGTTCTAATTTTGTTCTTTCATTGCATCCTGAACAGCTAGGTCTAGGTTCAAAAACTTGCAGCTCCTTCTCATACACCCCTCTTAATCTGTAGCAGTATTTTTTCACCTACTGCCCTGTCTAATTTCACCATATATGTGAAATATTTAATGGTTTTCTCTAAAAAATTCCATGAGAGCTTGAAGCTGCTGTTTTACCTGGAAATAGGAAATGGATAATTGGAATTGGAAAAACATATTCCAGCTTATTCCAAGTTCTGGCACCTCCTTTGTATTTTACACTATCTCACATAAAGGGTGTTTGTATAATAAACTGACTAGCATGTAGGAGAGAGAGTTCCATGAAATAAAGACAAATTCAGGGGGTGTTTTCAGTGTGCTTTTCTATTAACTCCATTAGTGTTAGGTATTCTAAAGTAATTCCTGATTTTTAATCATCAATTTTGCCCCCATCCAGGAATCTAATGATACACTTACATCTTGACCAAAATCTTTCTTCTTGGGCTTTTTCTCCAAAGCAAGCCTCAGGACTATAAGACTGCAATTTGTAGCACCCTGACAGGCTTATGTCAAGAAAGAATTGACACCGTGTTATTTTCATTTTTCCCTGCATGGAGGCCCTTCCTCGGTATACAACCTGGCATTGTACCGGGCATTTTGCTGGCAGACTAAACCTGCTGTGTGTGCTGCCCTGAGGCATCTCCCTGGTGTCATGGCTGCACACCTGTGTAAGGGCTGCAGCCTTTGACTGCACCAGATTTTAGCTCCCCAGAGCTGTACTTATTTGAAAGGATGCCCTGGCCAGCAGAACCCCTGTCAGTGGGGAGAGAGGAGTGGCCCCCAAGGTAAACAGTTCAAAGTGAGGCATTTAGAGGAAACACTCTGTGATTGCAATAATGGGGTGGACTGTAAGCACCCTGCAGGACTCCACGTAATGTTCTCTTCATTTACCAAGCCATTAAACTGAAGCTGATTTTATTATCATAATTTTTTTCCACTGGCATCTGAAGAAGTTTTATAGCATTCAATAAAGCCTTCTCTCTACTCAGAGTCTTGTTTGATTTTTACTATAACATCTTCTAGTGAGATTTATGTTCTTGTGTTGCTTAAGATTCACATTTTATTGTAGCCATAAAAGTAACTTAGATTTGCTTATATCAGGGAATCTTATTTAGTTAATTATCAAGCACCACGTGGCAAATCATTTAATTTGGCTTCTATTGTGCAAGGGTTGTTATTTGTTTTCTTGGCTTACTTCACAGTGGGGAGAAGAAACAAAAACCAGAGCACCAGAACACAGTAGGGAATCTTTGTGTAAGAAAGGAACCTATTTTAGGTAATGGGAATTTTCCTTTGGACAAAGTACAGAGGATCTCAAAATGATCCTCCAAATTTGGAGTGAATACTGCTATCCTAGTTCTTTTTCAGTTTAACTTTGTGGTATCTCCATTTTCATATTTCATTTTGTTCTTCTAGTCAGTAGAATCACGTGTCTCATTCTTCTAACACAATAGATTTTAAAAGCTTTGGTCATCCTAGATTACGTGAAGTCTGCTTGCAGACTAGCTTTGAGGTTCTTAACTGTCTAAAAGATTGGACTAAGTTTATGATAATTTATAAAATAATTTGTGTATATTTCTCTTAATGGAACAGAAAATACTAATACTTGTCTTATTGACTCCTATGTTCCTTAAGTCCTAAATTCCCTAAGTGAGTCCTAAAGTCTATAAAACTTAAGTGGGAGCTTTATGCTACAAAAATATTTTCTGTTCCATTTTTCCAGAAAGCAAGTGGCAGCATTTATTTTCATCAATGGGAAATACAATTTATATCTACCATTTTCACTGAAAGTTTTAAGAAAGGTGGATGTGAGCTGATCCTTCTCACTCTGTGTTCAGTACTAAGTCATTCTCTGAAATGAGAATCTCCTGTTCTGAAAGTGCATTGAGACTTGTGTATTCCCTAGCCTCAGACTACTTTTATAGAAATGTTACGGGTTGTTTTTTTTTTTTTTTTTTTCTTTTTTGGAAAGCTTAGAGGATGCTTTCATAGGATAATATTATAATATTATTTTATATTAACCAAAGGAGGCCATGGAGATAAGTCATGCATCCCAGATAATCAGGAATCAAAAAAGATGGGAAAAGACTAAGGATTTTGCTCACATAGTGGATGAACAACCAAATGCAGACTGAAATGAATGAAGAATCTTCTTTCCAGAAAGGGCAATGCTGGTGGCTGAAGTCTGTCACCTTTTTGTTGATCTTTCCATTAAGATTCAAAGACCTTGTTTTACTCAGTCTATACATCTTATTTGTTCCTGAGAGAAATGTAACATTCCTGTAGTCATTTAGTTGTACTTTTTTTTCTTTCTTTCTTTTTTTTTTTTTTTTTTTAAATTTATGGCATCCGGTCTTCGTCAGCTCCAAATTAATTGTTATGGTGCTAGCAGCAGAGAAGGTCCAAGCTGTAAATGAGACTTCTTTGATCTGAGTTCATTTTCAGCACTATTGCAAATATATCTATGCAGATATTGTTTTTAAAAAAATCCCAACTGTATTTATATTCAACTTTTAACATATGACTATTTATATTTACTTTCTAAAAATTAAATTGAACTTCATTTCAAAGCAAAGCATTAATTTTAAAATAATTCTGCAGTTGACTAGAATACCAATTGTTAGGAATTTTTTTCTAAACAACTCCCCATTCCCTGAAATTCTATTTGACAAAATAAATATTCTTTTATTATATATGCCAGGTCACCCAAATTTGTCTGTTTTGGGTATAAAATCAGATTAGATTCAAAAGTTTCCCCTTGCTCTATCACTAAACACCCTATGTTGACTGGCAGTATGAGTTTCATCCTCTTTAGAAAGTGGTGTCAGTAATATTGTACCCTTGTGAGAAATTACTTCATTAGTGCCTTCAAATTCTTGAGGTCATGATGAATAGAAAGTGGAATAGTTGACCAGAATCGATCATCAGTCCAATCTGATCTATAGTCATAGCTCTGACCTGTGCCATAGTGTCCCTGGGGCACCAAATGATTGTGAGCAGTAAACTGCAGGACACACCAAATTGCAAGAGTTGCTGACCACAAAATGCCCTGATAAATATGCTTTGGCAACTTCGTTTTAGCACCTGTTTTTATAAGCAGCACAATGGCCTATTTTTTTTAATCCTGATCATTCCCAGAACACTGACGTATCATGGTTCCCTTTCTCTCTTCAATATAAAATTTATGGTACATATTTCACCTTTCTCAAGATCTCTAGAAATAGCAGGAAGATGTAGAAGAAAATATCTCCGATAAAGTATCACACACAATCACAGCTGCACCTCTTCAGTAGTTGCTAAGTATCTCTTGAAGTGAAGCTCTTGAAGTGATGCTGGCAGGTGACGAAGTTCTGGTCCAGGTTTAGTTATAATCTATTATACAAATGGATGAAACAAGTGTTTAGACTGAAGTGATTTACCTAACTCAATCATCAAGTCAGAGGCAGGACTCTAGCTAAACATGGCATTTGTGAATCTTAATACCCAGCTCCCACTGTATTCTGCAATATACTTTGTTAGAAATACATGCCTAGAGCAGATGAGGGAAATAACAAATTGGAGAGTGCATGCACAAAGAAATTGAGTATTTCTGAAGCATTTATATCAGCAGCATCTGCACAAGATTATTCTTTTTTCCATTTGTTATATTTGTCTTAATTTGTGTCTCCTTGCCATTAACTATAACAGCATATTTAGAATTTAAAATCTTGATGATGTCCAGGGACCTCAGTCATCCAGACAGTCTGGACATTAAATATATATACATATATAAAAATATAAATATAAATATATATATATAAATATATATATATATATATATATTTATCAAATGATTGTGCCTAATCCAAAAAGTTTCAGGCCCAGTTCTCAAAAGTAACTAATGTCTATCTCCTGTTGAAATCATGTTGAAATCAGAGTTACATGCCTGCAGGCCAAATGGAGAATGAGAGGTGTAGATTCCAGAAAACAAAGCATAATAAAACAAGACAAACATAAGTGTAGGAAAAGCTTTTCTTATTTCTTTCTCGTCTCTAATTTTCCTTCAGAATTTATCTTAGTTCATTCAGTGTCATTTTGGTTTTCTGTAGAGGTAACTGCAATGCTGACTTAAGCTGTCCATGTGGGATATTAAGAGGTAGTTTTCATGGCTTTTTGCTGACTTACACAAACTAGCAAAATTTATAGTAGCAACAGAGCTACTCAGAAAATTAACAGTCAATGAATATTTACTGGAACTGAAATGTCTGCCAGAGAAAAATAATGCCTTCTGGCTGGTAGCATATCAGAAAGCACCAGAGTCAGCTGATACTGGTTTTTGTCATGTGGCTGGGTGTTTGCCTTAGAACTCCGATCCATGGCATGGATTCAATGAATAACGTATCTGTTTATCGATAGCACTCCTTTATTTTATACATTTATTACTAGGCATACAAGGAGAACTAAAGTGTTCATCAAAATGCCTCCTGAATTCTGTGATCCTCAAAAGAGATTTGCAAATACCTGAAGGAGGGATGTAAGAAAAAATTCCAGACATCCCTCAAAGCTTGTCATAGGGAAGAGTAACGGGAGATGCCTGTGATAATAACACGTTCTTCCACTGAGATTTCCCAACTCAACAGTACTATAAATGTACCAGACTGCAAAGTATTGGGCAAAAAGTAAAGACACTAATAGTATTCTAGTCCCATTTTAAAATGAGACTTGGACATTTAGATTCCCAAATTACATAGAAAAGCAAACTGCTTCAACTCACACTGGAAAACAGAATGTTTCTGGTTTCACTGAAAGGGTTGTGAGGCATTGGAACAGGCTGCCCAGGGAAGTGGTGGAGTCACCATCCTTGGAAGTCTTCAAAAGACGTTTAGATGTAGAGCTTAGGGATATGGTTTAGTGGAGGGCTGTTAGCGTTAGGTTGGAGGTTGGACTCGATGACCTTGAGGTCTCTTCCAACCTAGAAATTCTGTGATTCTGTGATTCTGTGGTTTACACGGATGCTTCAAAATATTTTTTTATTGTAGACTTCGAATGTTTTGGGGTGGATTTATACATATATATATATATATTATTTTATTTTGTGAAAGCAGAAATTTTGTAAAAGCAGGTTAAATATTTTTATATGAAATATGCTATTAGGTGCAATGTTTGGTCATTATTTTATATACTTCTGATTTAGCTTGTGTTATGTGTCAAAGTGAACAATTAACAGATTAATTGACAACAGCACTATATGCAGTGTAATTAACAGTTAAGTCAAAGCAAGGTTACACTAGAAAAGTATTTGTCACTGCAAGCTGTGAGTTTCTGCAGGGTTAGTATGAATCACATTTCCCAAACAGGTGCAGTAACAAGCTGTAAGTGACCTGATGTATGTCACCACTAAAATGCATACCTAGGCACAATGAGGTTGATTCTAAATTGAAAAAGTTAATGGGAGCATATCCATTGACTTAATCAGAAATTGGGCCAGTTCCAAAGACAGAAAGCAGAATGAAAAAAATGTCAGAGAACACATTTGTCTGTGAAGGTTGTGTGGAATCTAGAGTGGGACACGCAGAAGTGTCACCCTATGCTAGAAGCACTTGCTCTTGTTTTCAATAAAAAAGGTAATTCAAGTTGTTTTTCCTAGCAGAAATTCCTCCCTCATGTTTTCCATTTCCTTCTGTCTTCTTCTCTCCTCTCTTTTTCCTGCTCTTTTATATCCAGAGTATTTGTTTGCCATTTTACAAATTTGCTTTTTACACTTGCAGAACAGTCTAGTGAGCCCTGAAATGACTGGCAGAAGATTGTCTGTTGCTTCAAGCCTTGCATAAAATTCCATAGTCATCTATGCATAGAAGCTCATATATAATCTGTAAGAATTAGGCACCCGAAGCACGTTAGAACTGGAATGTTCCATCCATGGCCCACCAGAAAAATGACTTTGGCAGCATTCATCCTAGAATCCCTTTTGGAAGGGGGAGGTTGGATGAGTACCTCTAGTACTGGCAGCACTTACTTCTGGCCAGGTTAGCTCTCAGGGGCCTTCAAGGACCTCCTTTCCTCAGATGAGGATGAACAACCCGTGATGCAGAAAAGGAGGAATTGCAGTACCTGGAAGAGTGACGGTGTCTGAATGCAGGCTGCTCCTGTCAGAATGAACTGACTGCGCTGCCCCTGTGCAGGCAATGTTGCCCTTGGGGAGCAGATGCCACACTGTCCTCTCCTGACACTGAGGTGACCCTTCCTGGCTAGGACTGACACTGCCCTTGTTGGTGCTGGCTACACATATTCTCATCAGGTCTGGGACGTGCTACAGTCCCATTGTCACTTCAGAGTTGTTTAATGGCAGACAGAACTATCAGCCCAATTCTTTTTGGCCTTTATGATGTTTCAAAATCATGATCTGAGTATCAAAATAATAATTTTTTTTTTTTTTTTTTTTTTTTTTTTTCCACCAGCCACTAAAGAGGTTATAGCAGTTAGCCAAAGAATACATTATTCATTGTATTGACTCATATTTGCCACTGGATAATTTTTAGATATTCAAAGAGTATGTGCTTCATGTATCAGTAAGGCTTCTGAAATACAGTAGTTATTTTCAGCACAATGAAAGTGCCTGACTGTTCAGGGCATTCTTTTTGTTTATTTGTTTGTTTATAAAAGCACTGCATGATATTGACAGGGAATCGTTGTCTTGGGCATATAGATGTGAATTAACTCTCTTCATCACTAAAATCCAATGTTCTTTACTTAGGAGTAAGAAAAAACAATTCTCTACAGTATTTAAGCAGACCAATTCCAGTAATGAATGACATTTTGTCAAAAGGGAGCAAAGATGAATTAGAAAGAAAGGAAGTGAAATTTTAAGTTATACAGCAAAAGTCATTCATGTTTAGACTTAGAGGTCTTACATAAATAATGATGGAATGCGATAAATATCTTAATCCTTTATTAGAGGTGATTCCTCTCTTTATGAAGAGCATATATTGCCATTGTAATGCACTGTTGAACACTGGACTTTTCCAAATCAAGATTTCTGTTTTGCATAGGAGCTAGCTTTGTCTTAATTCCTAATATGTCATTTACTTCTCAGACTGAAATCATAGATTTTATTCAGTCAAGTATCAGAAACCAATAATAATGTGTTATTAGATTTATACAGTGATTAAAAAACATGAGAATATACAGAAAAAGTGAGAATATACAGAAAGCTTTCAAAAGCAGTGTTAATGGGGCTTTTTTGTTCTTGAATATTTTATTGTATTCATCTTCAACAGAAGATAAGTAAGGTGTAAAATCCACTGAAAGGATTCATTAGAAGGATAACCATGCACGTGCAATAGCATTTAGCATCTGCAGTTCCTAGAGTAATCCTTACTTTGGGGGTAAAGTTTAATTTCATATTTTGTTGCTTTGTTTATGTGGCTGTTTACAACCAGTGTGCTGTCACTGCTCAGAAACAGAGTTGGCTTAGCCATGACTGGTTAGCTCTGTCACACAGCACACTCAAATTCACATGACTGCCACCAGGAAGAGCTTTGATCCTCAGACAGTCTTAGATCTGTGTAAAGCAGATGAATATTTGGTGCCTTGATTTCAATTAAAAGTGATTAAGCTTTGGTTATAGAGGGAGAGGAGACAAGTGTAAGTAATAAAAGCTTCAACACTGTACCAAGGGACATGGTCAAAAGTAAAGCAAGCATCTTTGCCAGGTATTCTACTAGGGTGAGGGAGTTGTTTAATGTGCTGGAGCAGGCAGTTTCTTCTAGCACAGAATTTGTCAGAAATTAGTCTGTGAGATAGTGTGATCCAGATGGTGATGTTCATTCATTCTGCATCCAGAGTTACAAGATTTTCTCACTTCCTTTTTTTTTGTTTGTTTGTTTTGAATAAATAAATATATGGCATGAGAGAAGCACCCTTCTTCCTCCTAGTAACATCAGACCACTGTGTTAGCAGAGATTTTGACTGAATGAGCAATCACATGGTTTGAATAATGTAAGACATTCAGAGCTGGGAATTGGCTATAAAGAGTCTCAGAGAAGCAAAAAGTTGCGAAGCAAAATGTCAGCACTGCATAGACAGGAGCTGATGAGGTGCTTCTCCATTTGCTGATACCTTTATTGCTTCTGAAAGCAACACCTCTTGTTGGTTCATGTAACTTCTGTTGCTGTAACACCTCCGGTGTGGTGCTGATATTTTGACTCTAGGACATTGTGAAGTGGTATATGACAGGAGCGCATCTGCCTCCCCTTTCTGTGGGGCACTGTAGAATAACCTCCTTATATTCACCCTTAGCTTCTTCAGGAAAAGCAGGGTCTCTTGGAGCACTTTCTCCAGTCTGCTAAAACTTGGGATCAAGTAAACATGTTTTGAACACTGTTGTTCAATGCTATCATCTGTATTAACATTCTGAGAGGTGACTAGTATTAATCCTCAGGGTTCAAAAGGCAACTTTCAGGTTAGCTAAAAGGGACAAAAGGCTATTTCTATAACAACTTGTGAATAATTTTTAGCTAAGTGAAATCTCTGTTTGCGGATATGGCGCTGGTTTGAGAAAGGGCCCTTTGTAATGTTTGGAGTTTAGAGATACCAATCTGGAAGATAAAGCCTGTGTCTTCTTTTGCTTCAGCTACTTTTACAGTGGGTACCTATGACTAATAAAGTAGGTTAGTGTATCTTATACAAGTGGCTGTTTAAAAGGCAAAGATCTAACTACATCTTTTAGTGTTTAGGAACTCGCACCTCCAGGCAGCACACACACAACTATTGCACCAAGGGAAGATTAAATTTAAATATTTCACCTATCCAACAAATCACACAAACTTATTTTTCTAGTACAGAAATGCGAGGCATAACTTTATAGTTAAGGCTGTTTTGAGATTTCCCCTTAAACAGGATTCAAATCCCTCTGTTCCATGCTTTCAGAAAATCCACTAAAAATGAATTAATTTCCAAATATATCACAGTAATTCTCCAGTAGACATTTGAAATACCCAGTTAGTTTTTTAGATGAAAAACTTCTGTAACAATAAAATAATAATAATAAATAGTATCATAATAAAATAGTATAATAATATATAAATAGTGTCATAATAATACATGTCCCCAAATGGCTTAACTGCTTTTTATTTGATCTTTATTAACTTTTAAACCAAAAACTGTTTTATACCATTACTTTTCATGTGAAACTCGACTGGTAATTGTCAAATAGTAATTGTCGAGTGGTAATTAACGTGTGTAAATCGACTGTGTAATTCTGTACTTCAAGAAAAGTCTACATAAATATCATGTGTGGCAGAAATGTCATGTCATTACTTCTTCTGTCTTTAAATTTGTAATGAAGACATTGTAAGGATTTTAATCCCTAGCTCAATGCAATTTTCCTCTTTAAGTGCCCTAGGAGATTTTTGAGGAAACAAAGAAATGCCTCATGATGCTATTGTAGGAGGTTTTGTTGAAAGAAACTGCTTTTTCCGGTAACATTTAATTATTTAACAGAATACGTCTTCAGTGGAATGCCCTTTATGCAATCATAATAAAGTCACCATGACCAGCGATGTGAGTACATCCTGTTTGAGAAGCTAATGTATTTAGCTACTTTAAAGGCATACCAGAAGCTGAGGAAACTCATGAGGTAAAGGTTAAAAGAATTAAGTGTGCATAAAATAACTACAAACTGAGGGAGCAGAAGTAGAAAATCTGCCTGTAAGTACGGGAAGGGCAATATTAAAGAGATGAAAAGTATTGCTTGTGAATACAGGAAGAGAAGTATCTATTAAACAAAGAAAGGGGAAACTAAGGCTGAAAAGCTAGAATTATTTGCCAAATAGAAAGACTAATTACAGTGTTATCAACCTCTTAGGGGAAGCATTGGAAAATCCCTTCACTAGAGCTGTTCAAATTTAGGCTTTGGCAAAGCATCAGGGGATGTTCTGCAAAGAACAATGCTCTCTGGTGAGGTGAACAGGCTGGAGAGAAGCTGATAAAGTGACAGTATTAACATGGGGCACAGCTGTACGGGAAATACACAGTAAATGCTGAAATCAAAAGTAAGCGGTTTTGTTTGAAAAGGGCATAGGCAATTACTGGTGCTTGAATTCAGAAAGTCTTGCTGACATTCAGCACAGTTGAAGAAACTGGAAACTTCTAAACCTTCCCTCTATTACCTCTAGAACAGCCTGCTTTGGTTCACTATGACCAACTGATTTAATAGTCACTTCATCTCTCTGAATGGCTACAGACTGTGAAGCATTACAAAGGACAGTACTCCACATCTTAGGAAATTAATTCCATACAATTAAAAATGCCATTTATGCAAAAATGAAGGCACTCCAGATAGTGGGATCTGATAAGAGCTGCTTCCTGTTCTCACAAACAGTTTGAGAAGCACTGATGGATTTAAAGATGTAAGGAAATGAGAGCAATACAGCTGTTGGTCTTTCTGAGATACTTTTCTTGTGGCTTTGTTGGGAGTACATTGGCACAATCATTTAATCTTACTTTCCATGCCTGTGCCTCTTCCTCTGTTGTTATTTATCTCATTCAAGATTCTATAGTCATTTAAGGATATCAGTTTGCATTAAAGTTGGAAAATTAAAGTTGTTCTGTATTATTTTATTATCTATTCTTTCTTATTCTTTATTAATTTTTTGTCACAACTTGTCAAGTTTTAGCCTATACAATATTTATCTAGTTTAGTTTTACAGTTTTAAAAACCAACTGTTTTTAATTGGTAGGATAAGAGCAACTTAAGTAATTCAGCTAGTCCCTCCTCACATAACCTTGTGTTTGTATAAAGTAGAGTAGGAAATAAATACATTAAAAAAAAAGGGAGAGTATTTTATACCTGTGCAATTTCACTCTTTGTGTATGTGGAGATGATCGATACCAATTTACTGCATGGCTACAGTACCTTAGGATCAATTCCTTGTTATACAGAATGTGAGCAGTTTTAAGTATTCATTGGAAAGCTAGAGATGAAAGATTTTGTTCAGGCATTTCAAGAAAAGTACAAAATGAAATGAGTGAACCTGGCAAAGATGGGAGCAACTATTTTATAATTCCTTTAAACACTAACTCACCCCTATAGTCAAACTTGACCAAAAGCTAAAGCTCTGATCTTTGTGGGAATGCTGTTGAGATTACAGATGTAGAGGCAAACATTTCCAATCCTGTATCTTAAGAAGACAGGATAACCTACCATCTACAAATATTGGAACTGTTTAGATGCAAAGGATTTACATAAGAAAAGCCAAAAGATTATAGCTTGTATAATAACAGCATGTAGCTGAGCAATGGAGAACGTGAGATGGTTATTTTGTCGAAAAATAAAACCCTCTTAAAATAATCCAGGAAAAGCATAATGACAAAAACGTCTACTTCAAAAGAAATACCTCATACTGGTAGTAAAATAAGCATGGGTGGAGTTTATAACACTTATTTGCTTCCTTTCATTGTTCTAACAATGTTGCTCATGGTAATCTCACACTTTGCAGGATTACAATTGACTTAAGTGTAGCTAATTGAAAAGGAAAGAATAAACAAGGAAAAATAAATGTGGTGGAGTATCCAACAGTTCCTAGCCAAGAGATAGGGGCAGGCTTGCATCCCTGCTGTTGAAGACTCCTGTTAGGATGGCAAGGTTGAATCAACGTTACATATCAACATGAGAACACTATGGCAATTGAACTGTCAACAAAGCTTTGCGTCTCAGCTATGGATGCTTCTTTGGACTGCATCCTTATCCTCAAACCATGAGTACTGCAGTGTGCTCTGTGAGGTGCTGTGGCTCAAGTTCTCCTTTGCACCGACTACCTAGTTTTGCTGCCTCTTAATGCCACGAGTGCTGCCATTATGCAGGTGACAGATCAGACCATGGAACGGCACCTCATGGAATAACATATTCTCTAAGGTAGTCCACAAACATACCATATGCTAAGGAAAGGCAGGTCTGACCCCAAGGGATGCTGCCGCTTACTTCCCCAACAAATACTGACCAGCTGTGACTGGGAAGTGTGATTTCCCAAGTGCTTGTTCCATATATGCCGAGCAGGAGCTCTCTCCTATCCCAGAAGAAAATACCCCAGCTCTGGGAATATTTAGCTCATCTGAGAGTAAATCCTAAATTTAAACTAATATACAGGTACATGAATGGTTAGGGAGTTACAACTGTTATATCCTGTCAGAAATCATCTAAAAGTACCCTCAGTCCCAGTTCTTAGATAAGCGAATGAGAAATGTTAAAGTATATTTTGAGTTGTTCTGAAATCAGCTCAGCTAATCTGATGTACACCCACAGAAGTAAGCTGCTACTTTTCATCAGTCTAATGCCTCATGGCCTCCCTTTCCTCAGCTCTTTGAAGTTGGATACAGTGCCCACTTAGGTGCAGTCAGAGACTTTGCTTCTGATCTCAGCAAACCTCTGCTATTAGTATAATTTTTATCTCTAAACACCTGCTGTTTTTTAACTCAAGCATTCTACAGCAGCAGACCATTGGATAAAACTAAAAGGCTATAATTTTCCTAAAACTAGCTTTTCCAGGGAAGCCAGTAAAATTTTTCACTTAAGTAGCTATCGATGCACACACACCTGGCTATAGCTATAGATATATATGTGTTCTGAAATGGTAGCATCTGCTCAGCCTAGGTATGTTAAATTTCACTGTGAATCAATGTTGATGCTAGCCTTCCTGTAACCAGTGGGGGTTCATTAAATCAACTGTAGAGAATACAGTGGGATTTAGATATGAGAAGTTCTGCAGACATGTCACTAGTGCCAAAAGCAAGTGAAGTACTATGAAGTACAGTGCAGTCAGGGGTCACTTGAATATACTGACTTGAGAATCTGAGGATTTGATTTTTCTCTGCTCTGCAGCTTAGACAGTCACCACTATCTGGGGAAAAAAAATCGGTGTGAATGCCATCATTCTAAATTGGTGGCCTTTTATAACCCCTTTGCTTGAATTTAGTAGAAATGGAAATGACCCCACAGGAATTGTGTCAGCAGATAATGTAGGCATAGGATATCGATTTAAATACAGAGAAGATACTGGTAGATAAAAGGACACAAACTGCACAGAATAGAATAAATGCAACAAACGTTGAACCTGAGAAGAGGTAGCTGGATTGGGAGATCTGCAGCTTGAATCTAGTTATATTCATTAAGATACATGTAGAGTTTAGACTGCTAGGAAAAGGGAAGTAAGCTAGAGATCTAGCCATTTCAGCAACCCTTGTTTACCAAGGGCTTTCCTTAACTGTCTGTTATTTCAGAGGTTATACTTTACTTAGTAAATCAAGTGTTCATGTGATAACCTGTCCCTGGGTGACCAGCATTTTTAGCAAAGGAGAAAATAGTAATGAAAGTTGAAAATTCATTTTAACATGGCAGAATAATCCTTATAGAGAATTTTGCTGTTAAAACACTGAAAGCTTTTTTGGCCCTCCTGATGAGCAAAATACAATTTCAATAATGCTCTACTGCTTGATCTACAGCATATGTGTCTCAGGCAAGTGAGCTGCCAGGGTCATCTATGGTTTCAATGAAGATTTCCATGGGCAATTTAGAAACTTATTAAGTTGCACGCATATTATGTAAGCATGCATAAGAGCTTGAGGTAATTATAACCTGACCAATTTAGCACACTCACATAAACCCTATTCTGTCCACCCATCTTATACTCTTATACTGATCTTTTTCCTCAGACAGTTTCTGCAAGTAAGCAAACAGTGTAAAGATATCAGGAAAACCAAAACATATGCCTTCATGCATTTTGTGTGGACTGCAGAAGGAATGGAACAGGAAAAGGGATCTGTCAATAGGCAAACAAAAGATCAAAAAGGCAAATTCTTGTGGATATATAAATATGTATGCACACATGTTCTTTTGGGCCTCCAGAAAACCACTTATCCCACTGTGTAAAATAATTACATGGGCATCTCCAGCATCACTCCTCCAGTGAATGGAGACAAATTTCAGTGAAAGATTTGTTGACCCTCCTCCCCTGCATTTCTTTAAGTCAGCCTCAGCAAATAAATCCTGAAATAAATTTCCTCCTCTTTCATTTTTGTTTCCAACCTTATGACAAACTTTAAATAGATTCCAACAGATTGGGAACGAGAAAAGTATTTAAGAATGGCAAAATACATACGTAAATATGTAAAGCACATGTACAGCTTTATTTATTTATTTAATCAGAAAACTGCCCAATTAAATGCAGTCAGTGTCTCATTTAATGCCTTTCTGCCAGAAATGAAAACATTTGGCTATTGGCCAGTTCTATTCAGTTCTTTGTGCCAGACTCCAGCATATTGTATCTCATTTCATCTCCTCTTCTCTTCCCAAAGAACCCAGGAATCTCCCCATGGTAATGTGGTTGCAGATATAGACAGAGTCAGTGACAGAACAAATACTCACAGACATGCATATTTCCTCCCCACATTGAAAATATTTAAAACTCTGTAATTAAAATACAAAGGGGGGGAAAGCAAAACAAAACAAAAAACCACAACAGTTTGATTGCTGTCCAAATTCATCTATTTTCATACAGTCTTTCTCTCCCTCACTCTCATTTGGGTTGTCTCTCTCTGGGCCCAGGTCTCCCTGTAGCTGTATCATACAGAGAGGAGCAGGGATTTGGCACATTGGAGGTCATGCAAAAAGGCAACATTTTCAGTCATTCTTTTCTTCTGAAACTGAACCTAGAGGTGTTTACATATACATGCATACTGTGTGGGCTAAGCTTTGTCTACCAAAGAAAGTGTGATTCAGAGCTACAGCATCAATATTATTCAGCTCCCCTGTGACCACCTTCTAGATTTGAAAAGTATGAGGCTCATTGTGAGATCGTGTCCCTTTTTATCCTTGAATAGGGATTTGAGGTCAAACACATGTGCGGACAATAAAAGATAACTGCGGTGTGGAGGACTTAATTGATTGTTTGCTCAAAGGGGAAACAGCAATACTGGACATTCAAACTCTGAGATTTTCTTATTCCCACTTTCCAGGCACGTTTTACCCACATACATTATCATGCCCTTTGGCTTAAATAGAAGGCTAGAGAATACTGGCACAAACCTATTTAAATCAGAGGGCATCCTGCAGGCAGCACTGATAGGATGTACAATCACCAGCCACTTAAATGGAAATTTCACATGAGAGACAGAGGAGCTGTGGAAGAAATGAATTATTTGTTTTGACTCAAATGCCTGTAATAGGAATTTACAAGAGACAGCTAAGGGTCAGGAAAAGTTTTGTTCGTTGCACTTGCAGTACTAATAGCCATGTACAATTCACTATTCTGTGCACACGAAAATCCATTGGGCCAAGCACTTACATACCCATATGCTGAAATATAGTGCTTTACACTTTATATTACATGCTGAGCTAGAAGTTAAGTGGAATGCACGAACCACAGAGAAGTCAAACGTGAGCTTTTACCTGGTTCTGCTACCTAACAAGGACTACTTTGTCTCATACTTGTGGGCACATTGAAGTCCACAAGGTAAAGGCATATTCCTTTCTCAGCCATCATTCTCAGCAGTAAAATGATAATATGGCACCATGCTCAGATGCTGGCCTTGGGGTTTGTTGCTAACCCCAAGACGCTACTGATGGAAAGGCTGAGCAGCAAGCCAAGCTAGGGAAAAGAGTAACTAGAAAAGTGGATGCTTTTTAACTTCTACTGAAAGTGCTTCAGAAACATCTTAGTAGATGTGTGGTATCTGGTATGGTCTGCAAAAATAACCTGAAGTTTTCTTTGACTTTTCCTTTTTTTTTTCTTTTCCTTTTTTTTTTTTTTTTTTGTTTTTTTTTGGAGGGGGGGTTGTTTCTTCTTTAAGACAGCGATTGAATGGGAAAGATTAAAGCAAAGGATGAGAAACAGACAGCTGACATCATTTGGCCAGTTATTCCAGAGGACTCATTTAATGAGTCAGAACATGGCCATGTTAGAGCAGAGCACCATGGAGGTGTGGGGAGCCAGGACATTAGATACTTCCTTTCTCTGTGGTCAGCAGTGGTATTCACAAAGTCATGACCAACTCTGTTCTTCTATCCTGTCACCCTTCAGTCCTTCATTCTAGCTGCTTTCTGTCAAATATCCTTAGATAGAAGGTACCTTTTAAGAGACAAAAATGGAGATGAGAAGGAGAAAAGATGTCTGTATTCTGGCTGAGGGTCTTGACATTCCAAAAGCTTTTTGTTTTTGTAAATACATTTCTTCCTACAGGCACTGTTGTCACATCCAGTCTGCAATTTTTGCTTTACACAATTCCTTCATTCTCATCCAAAGGATGCACTACCCCTCCTCGTCTAGGACTCTTAGGGTAGTGCTGTGTTCTCTCCCTTTTCCTGTGTGCTTTTCCATAAATCCCAGTTTCTTACAGCTGTTCTAATTTTTTGGGGACACATGGAACTCCTTATAATCAGTGTGCAACAAGGCGTCTCAGACTTTGGTATTGATCTCAGTCAACGGATAGCTGTAAATTGAGCACAGTATCTCTCCTGGCTGAGCCATCTGTACCCCTAACTCTCTGAGGATCACAGTGGCTGTTTGGGTAACACACAGAATTTTGACCTGGTCTTTTGGAATCTGAAGTGAGTAGATTTTACAGTGTCTGCTAGAGTCTTTGCAATGGAAAGCATTGACTGTAATCACAGACTGCTGCAGCAGGCAAGCACAGAGAAATGTGAGATGAGATAGATTAATCATTCCTCTAGCTCCTTCATGCCCAGTGGGAAGGGTTCATCATTTATCAATAGTTTTTGAAGACACTGTGGGTACTCTCACACTATCTAGAAGCCTAAATCACCACTTTTGCTTTTGTGTTTCAAAAGTTGAGCCTTCACAGCAAAACCAAATTTTCCAAAGGAAAACTAAACCTATTCTTGCTCTCAGCCTACTGTCTCTGTTACTCAAGATTTATAAAGCTGTACTGTGATCAGAAGTGGAACGTCCCCAGGCCTTAGAAGGAGTGAAAACTGAAGCAATTGTTCTTTGAAGCCCTGCTATAGCTTTCACAGAGGCAAGTCCTGGAGTGGGAACGATGCAGAAAGCTGCTTGACTTCACATTACTAAGGATGAACAAACAGTTGTTTTTTTGCTATTCACAAACAGCTCGCTCTGTGAAGATAATGAGGGGGAAAAAAAAATCCAGTTTATAGCGTGAGAAAAGGATAGTTTTGATATTTCCTGAATTCTTTTAAGAGGGTTACTGCTGCTTTGTCAGAAAGGAAAATACTTCTTACCTGTTGTTCTCCAGCAGTATTCTCTTTAGATTTCAAAGGGAAGATTTCTTTGTTTATTAAGAATTTGTTTTGATTGGCATGTGAGAGTCTCAGAGCATCCAAGGTCTCTGTTAGCTGTGAAAAAACAGAAGAAGCCAAGTGAATCAGCCTATAACCTTAAGCAGCTGTGGGACAGTCTTCGAATGAGCAGGGATCTCTCTCTCTTTCTCTTTTTTTCTTCTGTCTCTGATTCATTGGAATAACTTTCCAAACACTGCAGTAATAAACTGTGTGAGTTGGGATTTTGGGCTTCTGATAGTTCCATGTTATAACAGGGCCCAGAGGTATTTTTTGAAGAGCAAGAATGATAGAATGTTCTCCTTGCGAGGTTTGTGTGTGTGCTAAAAGGAAAACAACCTTTCATTTAGATTGTAGATGGGCTGCTTTTTTTTTTTGTTGTTTTCCCTTATTTTTCAAAAATTCCAGAAGCATCATTGTCTGCCTATCTTGCAGATATTTATGTGACCCTTGTGACTTTGAAGCTAATACGCAGATTGCTTAGATTCATCACCATAGGAGAGCAAGAAAAATGTAGCACAGCTGTGCGGCATAGTGGGTAGCATGTACTGCTCAGGAGCAAGAGAAGGTTGGATTCAAATTTACGAGCTGGGGCTAAACTTTTATTTGTATTTTTAAACTAAAACCTCTTCATTGTAAAATACAGAAACATCTGTGAGAAGAGGGTGAAAGTTCTATGAAAATTATCCGTGACAAAAAAGGAAATAAAAATAAATGATATTTGTGTTTCCTGGTTTAGAAAAGTTATTTTTCTTAACGGTATCACTTTTAGGTAGTGAATTACAATAATTGGTCTGTGATAACTTAAAAGCAACAGTAATACACAAAATGATGAGCGAAAATTGAACAAGCTACTTTAATTTTGACTCTTGTAGCTCTGTGAGTGCCTCAGTATTCATCACCAACATTGTCTTCATGTGATATTTAAATAGTTACACAAAAGAATCAGGCTGTGAAGTCACAGAGAAAACTAAACAGCTTTACTGCAAAACTAACAGACACTTAACTTAATATTCCTAGACTTGCAAAGCATAGTGGGCTCTGCTGTGTGTTTAGAACCTTGGTTTTTCATTCTGTTTAATTTCAAATAAGTTATTTCAGGTGCTTCCTCCAGAGGGATTCATTCAGAATTGACTCTGGAGATCATGAGGTATTAAGTTATTAACATTATTTTCCATATCACCCCATTTTTCTAGGAGTGCTTTCCTAATTACATAAATTACAGAGCCAAATCCTGCAATTCTAATGGAGCTGTAGTACTCGGAGGTACGCTAGAATATTTTGGAAAAGTAGGACAAGTTCTAGTTGTCCTAGGAAGGCAGCATTATTACAGGTAGCATTACCAAAATTAGAGCAGTGGTCGCATCTACCACATTCCTTCTATATCACGCCCTTCTTTACTGGTCCCCAATTTATTTATTAGTTTTATTGTCAGTCTCCTCAAATAAGAAAGTTCTTTAAAGATTACATTTATGTATTTCAACAGCACTTCATACATTTCACAATGGACACATGAACAAAAATAATAACACCTTAAATTCTTTAATAATTACTCTTTAAAATGCATTCAACCTCAATGCATCAAATTTAAATCAGGATGAGGATGCATCAAATTTAAATCAGGGCAGGATGAGGAATTAAGGCCTTTTGGTCCTGGTGTTATGTTTTCCCCAGGTTGTCAAGACAAAGAGAGAGAGCTTACAGCTGAATGGATCTGATTTTTGTCATAGAAAATATAAAGTCAAATGTCATCGTCACTCTATATAACTAGTCAGTATTTATGCTATTTCTCCTGGGCAACTTTTCTCTCTATTTCAGGGAACTTCCTCTTTTTAAATTTCTTCAGAGAAAAATAAAAGAAAAAAAATGTAGAAATTAGATAAATGGCTCCAGAAGGCACATTTACACAGTCTTTGCCAGCTCAAGACTTAGCAAGCTTCACTTAAGAGGGCAGGTTAAATTCACAATACTTCACTGTCACAAGACAAGCTTTGTTTTAAATTCTAATAACATTGTTTTAACGTAGGAACTCTCACTGCATCTTTAGGGAAAAAAAAAAAAAAAAAAAAAAAAAAAAAAAAAAAAAAACAGACATAAAGGAACAAAACCCTAAGCCAACACTATAAAAATAGATGAGTGAAACCACAGCCCACCGTGGCCCAGGATGCTTCTCATTGGCATCTGTCACAACTCCAGTGATCTGGTCTTGCTGGAATCCAGCTCCTCATCACTAAGAGCAAAAGTGGTGAAAGTAGCATCACCCTGAGATCGCCTTGTACCAGGGTTATATATGGGCTGTTAACCACACACTCACACACCTGCTCCCCCACAGCTGCCTTTACATTGAGGAGACAATCTTCAGCTGGGCTATGTATTTTGCCGTTTGAAAACCAACAAGTTTCTGTTATTATTATTATTTTTTTTACTAGTAACAATTCCCCTCGTTTTGCCCGGTATTCCTCCAGGAATGTTTCAGGAACCAGGCATTAGGGTTACAGCTTGAGGTTAATAACATGATAAAAATCCATGTGGTTCCCATAGAAATTTGCAGGGTGTGTTCATAGACTTTCTCTCTAATGTAGATGCACATTACTGCATTTAGTGGTCCTCACAGCCTGTTGTTTTGGACAGTAATCTGGATCTCTGGGCATCTAACTGCCCCAGTGGTAACTGCTGCATACCTTAACTTACAGGATAAATTTGCTGCTTAAGCCCTGTTGGTGAGGAAGCTTATGTGCTGGCCATTTGCAGCATCCTTCATGTTGGGTGTGTTCTGTTCAGTTCTGTGCTAAAGGAGCTAGAGGAGAGGGGAGAGAAAATGAAAGCAAGTCAAGGAGAAGAGAATGTAAGAGCATTTCTCTTCCCCTTTTCTTTCTATTTTTCTTTATTTGGTTGTTTTTGGAAGCACAGTCTTGAGTTTTTGCACTTAAATTAATCTAGTTGTTGTTAAACACTTTAAAAAGGCTACTGACATTCATCCCCCCTCCTGCCCCAGCTGCATCAGTAACCATTCAATGTTCTCGTTTTACCCGTCGAGGGAAACATTTTTGTGTTTTCTTGAACAGTCTGCAGTTGCAGTTTGTATTTCCACCATAAGATGGCATTGTCAGTTCCTAAATTTGTTCCACTGCGCTGGAGTGGTCAGGTGTATATCAGCACTTACCCCACGGAAGCCTTGTGTAGCTGCTAGGATCACTAGAGGAGGAAGTGCGGTGTAGCTATGGAAAGAGACAAATTTTGTAAACCTTCTCCAAGCAAGTGTCAGGAATAAAAATATGTTCTTTAACGATAAATGTAAAGGTCAAACAAAAAATCTCTGTTCCCAGAGAGACTGCTGCTCTGAAAATGATACCAAAGGCGATTTTAGTTTAAAGTACTTAAGAATATGCAAAAAACAAAGTGAGAATTTGACATTTTAAAAGGGCACCGGCAAGGTATTTTTCATGTTCCTCAGAGTGACGGGCCTGATCCTCAATTAGTGCTGCAAAGTGGTCAGGGCACCTAAGAAATTGGTGTTGATTCTGGCAGCAGCCTATTCTATGCATATCTCCAAAACCAGATTAGAAGAGCCATGGCACCATCACATCTTAAATGGACAGTTCTGAGAGTCCATTGTGGCAATCCCAGGTCATCTAATAGATGTCCTAGACATGTCCCCTGTTCTTCCTGCCAGCTGCAAGGAGGTGGTTGGGCATAAAGCTTTAGACTACCAAGGAACTCCTAAGCTCATTCCTTGCTCTGGGGTGTGAATTACAGAAAAGGATCTAAGCATAAGTTTACCATCATTCCTGTTTATTAAAAGAGCACTGTGTTTTCAGATCACTCAGTGTTCTAAGAATAAAGGAACAGGAATTATGTGTCCTAGCTATTGCACAAACTACTGGAATTTTAATGTCTGAATGTCTCCATCCCTTGTGCTATCTGCTCTGACTCATCCTTGCCTCACCTTGCGTCAAGGTTATTATTTTCACTTCTCTTCTTTCTTACTTTTTACATTCGTAGCTCTTTTATTTATTTATTTATTTATTTTTGTAGTACTGCCTTCTGTTTTTCAGCAGGGATATTTATGCTAGTGTACTTTGTGACAATAGCACAGGCCAGTTTATCGATCCTGATGGGAACATTCACTTCATTAAGGTCATTCATTTGCTTACGTAATTGGCTGAATTGATGCTTCTCAGTGTTTCGTTTGTTTTGAACATGTACATAAAGTTGAGCACAGAGTCCTTTCATCAACAAGCTGATTGGAGTGTTTTCTCTGTTGTCTTAACCCCTTCACCTGATTCACTGGATTCACTTGAGAGGTATGGGTCTATTCTGTAATGTACAGGTCTTGAACAGAAGTTTTAGCCCAAGATACATACCCATATCTACATTCCCAGCAGCTTACAGAATTAATATTTATTCCAGAGCATCAAGAATGAAGCAAGTTAAGAACAAATATGCATATGTTGCTATAATTCAATCCATACTTTTTTTTTAAAGAGTTTTTAATTTTGCGTTGCCTGATTGACCAGAGATGTGAAAATAGTACACACACACACACATAATTGTTTTCCTATATTCCCCTTCAGAAGACCCAGATGCACAATTGCTTGGTGTTCAAAGCCAATTTTCTTGCCTTCTACATGGAGAGTCCTCCCCTTCATTTATACAAACACCAATTAATTGTGGGATACAAAGTAACAGGGTTGAAGAAGAGAGTGGGAACTTCTTAAAATGGTTACAAAAAAGTAAACCATTTGCCACTCATGAAAAATTAACAGTATAATCTAAAATAAAGTGTCACTGCTTACATAAAAAGACAAATATCTACAAGTCTGTGGTGTTTATATGGTGTAACCAGAATGCTGATTTATTGCTTACCAGCTAACGATTTTATTGTTGATTTTAGCAATCGACTACTCTTGTATCTTGCAAAATCAATAAAAAGTTTCAGTGTATTTTACAGTGGTACTTTAAGTGCTCAGATAGTATATTTTTTTCAGTTTACTTGTATTTCAGATAACACAGTACAACCTAATAACACCTTCCTTTGATAAGTCTTCAGGGTTTCCAGAGGAAGCCCTGGGATGCAATTTCAATGTTTTGTCCAAGCATTTTAGATCTAAAAGTAATTTGTTAAAATACCTGAGTGTAGTATATTGAGTTTCAGAGTGCATCTTTCTAGCTATGTTTCCATCTGTTACATCTACTCCAATGAATGTAGTACAGATTCCTCATGGATGTCACATTCCAGAAGTCAAATCATACAGATGATAGGTGCACACTAAAAGAATTAATCTATTGTTTTTGTCAAATTTGGACAGATCAGTCTAGGAACATATCAGTTAAAAGCACTTTTTTCTTCTTAATGATCTTTTTACATCCATTGTAGGTTATGAAATACAGCCACAAACTTATCTTAGCTTTTCTGAGTCCACTTACTTTTGAAGGGGCAGATGAATTTTCTTCATTTCCTCAAGCTTTTTTTTTTATTATTTTTTTTTTTTCTCTGATAGCAGAATTGACTACTGTGTGTGTTCATTTTCTTTTTGAGTTTTCTGACAAAATGTTATCACCTTGGGAAAATTATGTAATTATTCTGTATTTGAATTACTTCAGCCACAGAATGGAATATTTCATACTACAGAGAAGTGCTCAGAAGATGCAGCACTTCAACATTTTTATGGTGGCAGCATGAGAATCAAGAGGTAGGAAAACCATTCTTCTTTCATGTTTTATTTCAGTGCCTGACAGGAGAGTTCAGGAATACAATTGACTGGAAAATTTTCAGCAGCATTTTGTTGAAATCTTTATTGGATATGAAATGTTTCAAATAAAGCATTTTGACTAGTGTTTCCAGTGTGGAAACACGCCTTGATTCCTAGCAGGCTGCTGACATCTTGTTGTACACAATCCATACTCACTGGGACTCAGTTTCCAAATTCTGTTCTGCAGAGCTAACATTTGAAGCTTTTTGAACACTTTTGAAGGTGTTGGATGAACTTTCCAGGGTCTCCAGCTCCAAGGTATACAAGCCAGTTGGAAGCAGATGAATCAGGTATTTCCAAGATACCCAGTTTAGAACGTGGAGTTAAAAAGTTAGAGCTAGAGAATCTGGGGACTCCAGTCAATCATTCTACCCCTGTGGGTGACAAAAAAAAAGGACACCTTAAGGTTGGAAACATTGTATTTCAGCATTTTAAAAAATGCATCCACCTTCCAAGTTCCTATTTCTGTGTTGGAACAACTACAGGATATTGGTTTCAGTCTTACATTAGAGAAGAGGGAATCCTGAATCTCTATGGTTCTCCATTCTTCTTCAAAATCCAGATGGAACACCAAATGTCTGATAGTTTTTAAATTCTTATAAATATTTATTACTTTTAACTGTTGACATCTTGCAGTTTATAATTTGTTACTCATGATGAATTTCTGATTATGAGCTCATAAATGCACAGCTATCTCATTGAGTCGCGTGATCATCTCCAGTGAGTGTTCCAGCACTGGTTTCTAATAAAGTAGCAGAGGATTGTCATGGCTTTATCCAACAAGCAGCCCTGTCACTCAGATGTGTTACTAACATTGTATTACTTGTGTTTTTATGACTGTTTTCCTGACAGTGCAAGAATTAGATTGACCTGCTCCTCTCAAGTCAATCTCACAAAGAGAGTAGGATGTAGGGCAAAACCTCTTAGGACATTAGGAAGCATTAGTTGCTTCTCTCGCATGAATGTTCAGTCTTCATCTGCAGAAATTGACTGGTACAATACAAAACTCCTGTAAGAGTTTTGAAATGCGTTGCTGCTTGGCTGAGGTCAGAGAAAATGGCACTGGGGGTCAGACTGTGCATTTTGTTTTTATCCATATACGATCAATGTGCTGATGTACCCTGTCTTTGACCTGCTTTCAGTGAACAACCAAGCAGGGCTGATGAACAGTTTATAGCATGAACCACGTTAAGTTGTACTGACCTAAAAAGAATTCATTTCAAGTTAGGAATAAGACATAGAAATGTGATCCTTCGTGTGGAATGTCTAAGATACTTTTCAGTTATTGTACAGCTTAAAGTATTTAATCCTAAATTTAACTACTGCTGTTTCTTTTACAAAAATTTTGTAAGTTCAATCACAGTCTTTCCTCAAACACCCAGCATGTAGCCTTTGTATGTTAGTACAGTCTGGTTGCAAACACTATATATACCACTTCACATAGCTGTCTTTGTGAGTCAATGCACCTTGTGTAGAAGCTGCACTCGTGTTAGTCAGAAAGCTGAACCACGAGAGCAATGTGAATGTTACAGTGTGGTGATCTTATGCATCAGATGTTGATAAATGGATGTAACTCAGCTTTACCTGAATTACTGAGAATTAACAAGCAAAAAGAGAGAACTAGGTAAATAAGATCTCTTTTCAAAGAGACCTTAACTCAAAGGCATCTTAATTTCTTGTAAGACCTAGCAAATTAAAAGAAGCTGTGGGACAGTTATTATTCCCAAGTCTCATCCTTTTTACCCAAAAAGTAAGTAGGATTCCGGTGCTACGTGACATTAGCCCTCTTTTTTCAATAACTTTACTGTACAAAGTACTTGACCATAGCTAAAATATTGTATACACAGCGTACAGAGGTTCTCTCAAATCCTTCTGTTAGTGTTTCTGAAACACAAGAACTATTCTGTAAAGTAAGTGAAAGGCCCAACAAATTTAAATGCTAACAATAGAATGGAAGCAATTGTTTCTGTTTAACTGGTGGTTTCAGAAGCCTACAGAAGACTTCTTTCATATATTTGTTTTTTAAAAGTTTACAGAAGAAACTGTTGACTTACCTGGTTAAATACACGAAAGCATATTTGTTATGATTCTGAAGCTCAGAAGTTTTTTAGTAAATGTTTTGGAGAAAACCTTAGATCGTGGCACCCCAGAGCTATGGAAGCTAGATTTTCTGTAAGTTAATACCCTGTGGTAAATTCAGTTTGATCGGTAAGAGGCTGTAAGCAGCAACTACTGTGGTTGTTAATGAAGTTTCTGTCCTAGGTGGACTGCCTGGTGTCTAATAAGAGGTCACTTTGCAGCTTTTCTGTCGGTCTTTAATACTTCCTTGACATTTTTAGGAGCCTAATTACCTTTGAGTCATCTAATCTTCTTTTAAATTTGGTTGAAATCAGCCAGTGGGTTCCAAAGTCATTGGACAAAGACCTCTCACAGCTTAATGACACAAGCTTTGTTTCCATGGGGAGAAAAAAAAAGGGGGGGGAATAAAAAACCTCTCTGGGTTCATGTCACAGCTGGGGGGAGCAGCCTGTCAGTGGCATATCTATGGCTGAAATAGAGCACCTTACAGTGACACATTGGACTGCAAGTACTGTTCCCAGGAGCTGAGACCACTCATAGCAAAGTTTTTGGAAGCCTAGATCCAGCTCAGACTAACTGAACAGTATTTCACTGTGGTCGACTATACAGAGGTTAAAAGTTAAATGCCTTTTCCTTAGAGGATGAGCAGGTGCTGCCAGACTCTCCTAGAAAAGGCAAACGGGGCCTTAGCAACAGAGATGAACACAGGTGTAGCTCATTACTTCCTCAGCAATGGCCCCAAAGAAGAAACAGGTTTTACAGCCAGTTTCTGTTAGTATTCAGAGAAATCAACCTTTTTTTTCTTGGAGTTCTGGATAAAGGAAGCCTATGGGAGCTGATCCTGGAGCCTAAAACCGTGAGTTGTTCCTTCATTACCTTCCTTTGCCCACCTAGTATGACTGAGCAGCAATCCAATTTAGAGCATGCAGGCTATGGATAATTCAAAGTGATTTTGTACTGAAAGCTGCTTGTTGCCTCTCATGTGGTCCTGGCAATGGCTTAGGAAAAAGTATAGTTTCAATCAGAAAACTGCTTCATAAAATGTTCCCCAGCTGGATTATTATCCAATCAGATGTTATAAAGCCTAGGACATTCCTCCATAAACACATCATGATTACCCTTAATATAGGGCATACCTGGTAGTTGTACTATATGTGAAATGATTAGGCGTAAGCTACAAATGCCTACTTTTTTTCTTGGGGAAAAAAAAAGACTCTTGTGTGGCTAGTCTAGTGGGAGTCTGAATGCTCTTTTTGTGTGCTTGTACTGTAGTAATAAGTAAAAAGCTTTAGTAAAGACTGTTGCTCCACTAATCACTGTCCATATCCAAAATAACGAAATGTCCTAGAATGTCCCAAAATAAAGAAATGTCAGAAGAAATTTCAGTCTAATCATGAGATAAAAGAAAAGGTGGATGTGAATAAAAGACAGAGAGGAAGAGGGCTGAGGGGATGAATTTGTTACAAGTTATGCAAGATACAAACATGACCTACATTCACTAGTAGCCTTGTAAAACAAGCAACAACAAAACAACAACCAAAGACACAGTTATGCCTGTGACCATCTCCAGCTAAGGTGGCAGATGTGTTTTTTTTTTTTGTGCATGTGTATATGAAAACTTAAGTTTAACATGTGAATGGTGTGTTACTTCAAGAACCCAGGAGCATAGCTGCGTAGTTCTCTATTAATGACCAATTTTCTCATCTCACTGTTGCTATCTACCCCTTATATAGAATGATTTAAAAATAAAAAAATCCAGTGAGCAGTAATGATGACCCAGGCCATTCAGGGTCTTCCCCTACTTAGCATAAACACTTCTGAGCAGAAGCTGTTTATAATTTAACAGCAAAAGTCCTTGATATCTACCACAGGAATTTGAAGGTATGCTTTAAGTCAAAGAGAAATTAGGCTAAGGAGGAATATGAAGGATTTTTTTGTAGTATGATAGGGTCTTTACTTGCAGTTATTTTTGATGAACTGCTTGAGACCCTTTCTCAAAGCCTACTGTGGTCCTAAGAAAACTTAGCACAGGCAACAGTAGGTCTGACTAACACAGTAAGTCTTTCAAGAAGTGAAGAGTGTGTTTAGAACAATCTGCATCTAAATATAGTTCAGAAAAAAAAAAAGTATGAAGTAACAAGAAATGTGACATACTCTAATTTTCAAAAGATGAAGGAAACAGCTTTTCGTGTGTTATAGACAGACTTCTTTGCACAGTGCTTTTAACGTAACATATACGGGAATTATCCCATCCTATTTCTGGAAATGTTTAAAGGTCAGTTTGTATATCTCAGATGGGTAGTTAAGAAATTAGTCTGAAACACTGTACAGCTGTATATCAGTCTGCAATCTCCACTTTGCTTGTGAATATTGATTTGATTTATCAATGACACTGTGTCCTGGCTTCTGTATGGATATTTCTCCCTGCTGGACAGTGTGGAGATAGGAGGGCAGACTCCACACTTCAAGCTTTGAATTGCAAGTTAGCTGCAGCCAGGGAATAGTTAGGGTTTTAGGTGGGCTGCAGCCAAACAAAAACATTGACTGGCTTGAGCTGGAGGTGTGGAGAAAAGTTCACTAATTGGGGCTGAAACTTCATAGAAGGACAACTTTGATAATAGGCTTTCAAGAGAAATGAGAAGGCTTTTCACAGGAAAATGAGGGAGGCCCTAAAGGAATGAAAGGACCGACTAAAGCAGAGAGAGATGATCAAAGGAAGTTATGGTTGGATTTTTTCATAGAGCTGATTATATCTTGTGTGGTGCCCATGAGCATAGCATGACTTGTTTTATGAGTCTCACTGAGAATATTCTCCAACTCTCACTTTACCTGTTGCATCATTCTTAATTGGTGAAAAGCAAACCTCTAAAATGCATATTTTTGGGGAGCATGAAGTTGCTCTTTAAAAGGCTTTGAAAGAACAGCACTGTTGTGTGGACGTGGACTGTCAGACTGTAGGCTCCTAGGTCTCAGGAAAGAGTAAAAGAGAGAATATCTGAATCTTGAAAGCATGATTAGAAGTGCAGAGCTTGTGAGACACCATTGAAATCTGGTCATTGCTCATAGTTTAGAGGCATGAGATATCCAGAGAACAGCAACTTTTGCTGAACTTGGATAAGCATCCCAGCAGGATGCTGGCCGGGGCTGTAGAAATGATGCTTCTAAAATCCATTTGTGCAGTGCTGCCTGCTAACTTTATTCTCCATAGAACAAGGATTTTGTTCACCTCAGTAAGAAAATACTCTTGTTTCCACTTGTTAGAACGGGGGTACTGAGAGCAGCCTGCTGCCGCAGCTCTTGTGCAAATTGCATTACTGAAGAATTTTCCTCTGTGTTTGTATACAGTTGTTAATGATCAGCCACTACTTACAATTAATTTAATTGTTGTTAAAATTAATTTTTTAGTAACACTTGTGTGCGGTTTTTTGTTTGTTTGTTTTGTTTTCTTGTTTTCTTACCATTCTTGGTCAACTGTAAGGTAAAAGATGAAAAGCTGAAGCATAAGGCTAAATTTCTGGAATTTGTGACTTCTCAATCTTCTTCTGGCTTTTGCAAATAATTTACAACAGAACTTCTGAAAACATTCACTGATTTTGTTTGTTCTATTTATTGATTTATTTAAGAATCTGTATTTCTGGTTTGCTAAGCTCTCTGAGGTTAGTTATACCTGAAAGTAAAAGCTACCCGTTTGAAGTTTTATTTGCAGATTATGAGCATTTTGTGTATGGGATGTAAAGATCACATTTGTTTTTGAACCCAATTGCCTATTGTGAAATAAGCAGAAGGCAAACTGTTGCTGTTTTTTGTGTTCTTTTTATGAAATATGTAAGAATTTGATACTCTTATTTCCATGAAAGAAGTACTGGAGGGAAGAGATTGAGCATTTACTTTTTTCCTTTCCCTCTGCTTGATTATTTGGGAAGACTTTCTCTAAATCTCTGACATTGATGAGAGCCATTTGAGAAGCTCCCCTTAGCCAGGACAAGTCTGGGCTCAAAAGCACAATTCCATTATTTCAGCTGGATTTTATTACTGCAAGCAGCTTACTCAGCTGCACAGTAGGAATGTTTAACCAGGGACAAGACAAACTTCGATAAGCTGCTTAATTCTGATTTGGGACTGTTCCTCCAAATCAATTGATATTGAAATAATTACTTCTCAGAATCTGTAGAGGAAAAGGATGTAAAAAGAAAATTAAAATCTAATTAAATGGGGGTAGAAAGCAGTGTCTGAGTAGACAAATCTTAAACCTTAGCAAATTTTCAAAGGTTATATTATCCTTTTTTGTCCCTGGAAATCTTTCTTTTTAAATGTCTTCCCTCTTCTTGTACCTGTATCATAAATTTTTACCCTTCTCCTGTTACTTAAAAACTAATTTTATATATCTATATGTAATTTATGTAAATGATTTTGTTTTATTTCATATCTACATGCACATATGTGCACACACACAAGTCTTTTGTAATTTGTATAAAGAAAACGTAATCCAACAGGATTTATTGAGCTACCCTGGCAGTGGCAATGCCTTGAACAGGATAAGAATGGTATTGCTGTTTTTCCAAGAACAGGGATCATTATTTCAGTGTTTGTAGCCAAATTTCAGCTTATGCAACTGTTCCGCTTCTTCTAATCCATTCCTTATAAACTGTAGTCGTTCTTTTCTTCACTACTAAACTGCAGGACTGCGTTATAAATTCACTGTGTTGGATGAAGTAATTCATGTATAGTAGGGGCTAAGCTCTATTCTCCATTTCATTAATTTTATACTAGTTTAACTACTAACCTTGATGGAATTATTATGTTGGAGAGCCGATTTTCTGATACGTCCTGGGGTGGGGAACAGCTCCTGTTGAGCATGTATACTTGTAATGTAAAGATAAAAATACTTACAGAAATGAGGTTTACTTTGTCTCTTAACCCATTGCTGCTTAGTTTTCTTAAAAGCTTTTGTTGAACAAGTTTGTCAAAAAAGCCTTTTGGACATATCAACTGTTTTGCTGTTCTTTCTGGTTTCTTCCAATAATTTGAAAGACAAGATTTCCCTGTGCAGAGTTCAGGCTGATACCTGTCTGATACATAGATCTAAGCAGGTTGTTTTTCTGTAATTGTCCACTAATTCTATCAAATTGAATTTGTTTTCTGTTTCTGATTTGATTTTTCTTCTTTGACTTAACTTCATGTAAATGATAAAGAATTTTCATATTTGCATACCAAGAAATATTATTCAGAACTGTGTATTCTTCTTTGCTCATCCGGCTTTGTGTCACTCAGCAATTCTAAGTTCATTCACAGTCTTTGTTTGAAGTGCCAGCATCTTGGCCCCCTTACAGCTCAGACAAAATCCATCCTTCTTGTGTGGGGTTTTTCCAGGTGCATATCTAAGTGTTCTTACAAGTCAAAGAAAACAGTATTTTGGAGTTTTGTGCTTGATGTAAATTTGTACTGGTTTCAAACTCCATCATGTTTGAATAAATGTTGAATAAACATGTCCTAGAAAAAGACACAATTTTCATCAGAGACTTTTAAAAGAGACTTTTGCTTTAGTGATAGGAAGAGACAAGTTCTTGTCACATTTGAGATTGGGTTTTGTTTTTAATGTTTTGTTGAAGAGTCCTCATATGGCAAAAACATCCTCAATTCTATTATTTGTTTGTGAAAAGTGGCTTTTTTTTTTTTTCTTTTTTAATCTTTAAAATAGGTTTACCATCTACCATCAAATTTGCTTCTGAATATTCAAAATATTAATGAATATATTGAGCTGGTGATAGAGTTAGCGATGCATTGTAGAAATGTTAAAATTTCGTATAGTCCTGCTCCATTCATATAGCTCTAATGGAGAAGGCTGTATTATAACTTAGATAATCTGCAGGGGAACTAAAGCAGTGACTGTGAAGGAGAATGTGGCATGGTGTCCCCCTAGGCCATGGAGCACTCCATTTGCTGCAATAGCTCCTAACTGCTATTTAGTGGGCAGCTAGTGGAAAATAAAATTGCTTCAGGCAATTGAGAATCTTATTCTGTATTATTAATGTTTCCAGTCTGGGTGAAGAACTGGATAAACTAACCCCATTTCTAGTAGGGGAAGAAAATTTGATGTGAAAGGAGGGAGAGGAAAAGATCTCTATCTTCTTTCAGCAAGGTTTCTTTTAGAGGTGGGAGATACTGGTTGGATTGGGGTTTTATTGAGGGCAGGGAGAGAGTTAGTGTTGCTGGTAGGTGTAAGTAGTAGCTTGGACACCTGTGACTGGTTTCAGAGACATTGAGTTCTGCTGTCAGATGCTCACCCACAAGTGTCTTGTGGATCAAAATGATAATCCCCAGTTTGCTGGAGCTCAGAGACTTAACAGAATATAACAGAAGAGTACTTTGTAAAGGAACATTTCACACACTGAAAGCTGTCTGAGTTCAGCAAAGCACGCTGAAATCCTCTGGGGAAATGAGAACATAGAAAGTGTATGCAAGTAAGTGATGGGATTAACAGGGTAGGTTCCCACTAAGGAAGTCTGAAAACTTTCATAGTCTTGGGTGGGAGTGTTTTTTGTTGTTGTTGTTTTGTTTTGTTTTGAGAAGCTAAAATAAAGCCAGATTTACTGTGTTGAGATGATGAAATGCTATTAGTCAGTATAAATTGGATCCAGAAGAAGTTTGTTGATCTGGGAATCCATGTGTCTATTTATGCCTAAATCTTTAGCAGGCGTACATACTGTTGTTGAGTATGATGGTGAGAGGAAAAACAAAAGTGATGTATAAACAAGATGGGAGTCTGGGAGGACTGTGGAAGGAGTCCAGCAGGAAATCTTTTCTTCCAAGTTCCCCACGTAGTAGCCCTGGAGGAGACTTTCATCTCTAATAAGGAAGATTTCCCAAAGTGGTGTCATCTGTGAACTGGCTGCCCTTAGGATACAGAGAGGGATGCTTTGGGGATTATGTGATGTTTTCAGCAGGATGGTATGATGATCTTGCCTCTGGCAAATTTTTCTTTTCTTTCCAAGTCAAACTCACTGTCAGCTCTCCTCTCAGTGTGCCACCTGCTCTCCTGTGGACTGGATGCTACACATGTGCAGTGCATGTGGTTAAATCTTGTTGAATATTTCTTCCAAATTCTCTCCTGACACTTGCTAGTTCTTGACTTGGATTTAGTAAGAGACTATGACTTTTTCCAAAAAGAGAAAAGTGTTTCAGAACATGTGAACAAGAGAGTAACTGGTTAGTACTCCAGTCTAACAGGTGGATAAATTCTAAAATCCTTATTCAGTGCTTCTGTTACTTCTGCAGTCAAATGTTACACTGAAATTACTGAGGTGAGGAAGGAGGAGGTCTGTTTGTTTCATGCAAAAAAGCACAAATCTTGTGGGGCAGACGTGCTATCCTGGACAGGCTTCAAAATTGTGCAGAATCAACAAAAATCTCTGGAGACCTTGTAGCTCATTGTGTCAGGACTGAATCCATAACTAGCAATTGCAACATGTAATTCTCAGCTCTATGTGATGAATTTTCATGCTAAATAAAGTGGATCGAGTGGGTATGTGCAAATGTTGTAATTCCCATTACCAGATGGGAGTTGGAAAACTCACAAAGTGAGGGTTAGTAGTAAATCAAATCCATAAATCTGTATGTTGGGATTGCTGAAAAGCAACAAGCAGCAACATGCAACTTCTGTTAGTGTTCCAGGACGTTAAGGTTTTGTCTGTGAGGACATAGGAAGGGGAAGATGAGAAGAACTTCACATCCAGAAGTTATCAGGAGAAAATAACTAGATGACAAGTGAGACATGTTACGATGAGAATTTTTCTTAGGTTTCTCACCGGCTCATTTTTGAAACATGAACAGAGGTAAGTCCTACCTAATTAGTAGGTAGTAACAACAGAGGTTAGGTGCTACCGAGTTAGTCTTTTGCCATATCACTTTCCAATTGAATAATTTCCTTTTGTGCATTGGCTGCAGTACCCCATGCTATTTTCCAATGCCTAATCTGTTGTGTTATTTTAAATGTACTTTTGGACGTTGTTGGACTGGGAAAGGCTCACTTGGTAATATAATTCTATTCATCCCCGATATTCAGTATTCCCTTTTACTGTCACACCTTTGATACTGGTAGGGGTTTTTAGTTACTTCTAACAACGAGGCCTATTTTATTCTGTTTGGAGAGGACTCTCTTACTGCAGGCTATTTTCATTTCTAAAGCCTGCACTGATTTTTATTTTATTTTTTCCCCCTCCATTTAGCTGTTTAGCTCTGTGGCCTTACTTCTAGGGCATCTTGTCTGACTTTTTTTTTTTTTTTTGTGAGGACAGAAATGCCTTTAGTTGAATTCTGTGGCATAATCCTTCTAAAGCTGATCTTAGCATTTGGGTAGGCCTGTAAAACAAGATTTTCTCCTCTCTGTCTCCTAAATGCTGTCCCATGGTGTGCTGTGTGACCAGTCAGATAAAGGCCAGCTGAGGATTCTCAGGACTGGAACAAAAGGAGCAGACACAGCTAATGGTGGTTCAATAAGAAATTAATCCACTGTCTGCCGACAAGGTTTACCTCATCCTTTTCCTTCAGGGAAAAATTGATCCCCAATTGTCTTGATGCCACCGTGTCTCTGACTGTCAGATTGCTGTGAACGCACAGAACTCAATGCCCGTGAACACGGTGGTTGGATGGAGATCGACTGCTCCACATCTCTGGCTTACCGTGAGAGCAGCGAGAGGCACTGCTGCTGCTTGGCAAATAGAGATCAATGGTGAACTTGCTTTTGGGAATAGGTCTCCAGGCTTGTCTCTCAAGACCTAGGTTGTGTGGGCTGTAGCTGAAATCATGGCTACAAGTCAAGCTGCAGAGCCAAGAATCCTGTTCAGCTGATAGTTGTGGAGGAGAGTTGGCTGGTCCTGTCCTTGTTGCCACAAATCTGCTCTGCCTGTTTCCAGAAGTAGCCTTGGGAACCTGCAGGAGGCATTAACTGCAGTACTGGTGGGAAGGGGCAGGAGACTGCAGTGAGGTTTTGATTATCTCCAAAACAGATACTTTGCAACCTCTCTGGGCAGTCTGTGTTTGACTGCCTTTGCAGTTTAAAAAACTGTTTTACTGTGTTGGCGTAGAATTTAGTGTTTCATTTATTTATTTATTTATTTATTTTGCCTCTGGTACTCTCACATGGCACCACTGAGACAAGTTTGGCTCCGTCTTTGTTTACATCCTCCCATCAGGCATTTATGCACGTTGATGAGATTTCCCCTGAACATTTTCTCTAGGCTGAGGAGTCCCACCTCTCTCAGCCTTTCCTTGTGTGAAAGGAGCTCCAGTCCCTTTGTCCTCTTAGCAGCCCTTTGCTGGACTCACTGCAGGAATTCCCTGTCTGTTCTGTGTTAGGGCATCCAAACTGGAGACAGCGCTCCAGCTGTGGCCTTACCAGTGCTGAGTAGAGGGGATAACCTTTCTCAACCTGCTGGCAATACTTTCTGAATGCAGCCCACAGTGCTGTTTTCTCTCCTTGTTGCAGCTGAACAAATCTAATTTCTCATCTTATAAACAGGGAATGCTTGAATGTGAAATGCAAAAAGATTTTCAACACTAAATAGCACTTGCCTTTATGGATTAAGAAAAGAAGAATATTTAAGCTGCCGTGTAATCACCATGTCAGTAATGCTTAACAAGACATGACTTCTGTAATGTCATATGTCCTATTCTGTGCTGAAATCATTAACTAAAAGAAAAATTGTGACAAAATAAGCTAAAATGACATTTCTCGCCCTTTGCTGCGCTTCTTTTTCATTGTTGTTAAGCTCAAAAGAGGAAAAAATGACTTTGGGGAGGGAGGAAATACTGGGGACTTTTGTCTGAACACTTGATTTCAGTAAAACTGTTCGGTTCTTATTGAACTTTGATTTCATCAAAACATTTATCTTCTGACTGGTGGGAAAAAGACCAGGTGAGACCTTCACCACGCGTTATTTAGAACCAAGAGGTTCTAAAGAGGTCTGTGGTTGAGGAGATGGGCAATCCCTGGCTCCTTTTAAAAGCAGTGCTGCAAATGGCCTGCTTTTTGGTGCTCTGTGGAAGTGTCGTGGCTGAGCATTGCCACCTCAGCACTGGGGCTGGTGTGGATTTGGGGTTAGGGCAGGTCTGAAATTTATGATTGCCCATCCCAGAACAGAACTTACACTGGGCGTTTGTGGTGTCAGATAGACAGAACTCCTCAGGATCGCACAATGGGAACTCATGTAAAACAAGTTCATTTGGCTGTTGTTTTCTTTCTTTGTCAATCAAAATGTGAAGCCCCTTCCCAGCGGGGCTGGTAAAACTGGCAGTCAGCCTCAAATGTCATTATCTCAGAAGTACAAAATCTCCTTGGATTATTTCTGGGATGCCCCAAAATGAAAAATCACACTTATTTCTAGCCTACATTAAGACTTGAGGACAAAAAGGTTGTTGGGCCACTGCTATCCCATTATGTCTGCTGGTCACGGTGGAGATTCAGGAGGTGGGTACTGATGGATAAAAATCATGTACACAGAAGCAAAAGATATAGTCTGTTATTGAAGTGTGGTGCTTAAGGTTTGAGTGCATGCTTTATTTTTGTTGTTTAAATCATACCTAAGAACATCTGTCCTAAGGCTCAGTTTCCTTCCTTGGTAGGGCTGCCAACTTTTTTACTCTGTGTGCAATGTGGGATGTGCAGTCTCCTTGTTAGTAATGACACCACTGTTCTTAGTATATGATCGTATGGGAAAATTATGCAGGAACGATTCCAAGCAGACAGTGTCTTGGTACAGTATTGCACTCCTACTTGAGTCTCTTAAGCTCTTCCATACAAAATATTATCGCTGTATCAACAAAAACAGAAGAGCAAATTTCTTTAAAATGTTATCCTCTGAAAGAGGCTTTCTGAGGGCAGGTAATAGCCAAGAGACTTTGGCTAGATGATCTATTACTTTTAGGCAGCATGCAGTGACTAATCCACTGGGCTTTATGGATCTATTTAAATTAGATATATGCAGGCAGTGCATTATTTATAACCAAAAGCATGAATAATTCAACATGCCCACTCCTAGCAGGTATCCAGCTTGTGCCAGAAGTCTGCAGTAAATGCTTGCTTTCAGAATTATGAAGACACTATCAGATAACAGCCTGTTTTGCTTGTACGCTCCACTTTGCTCTGTCTCCTCTGCCTTTTGTATCTTTCTAGCTCAGCTCTACCTTTTGTCTGGGGAAGAAGAACAAATGATGTATTCTCTCCATTATTCCCTTCATCTGGAGATGACATGCTATGTCTAAAACAAATTATGTAAATCCATTTAGGCTCAATGCATTAATTTCATTTCTGTTTCATTGTGATGGAGACAGAGGAATAGTCAAGAGAAGGGACTTGAAGACAGCATGGCAAGAGGACAGCTTGGGCTCTGCTGTGCCCCAAGACTAGTTGTGGCCACACGGCCCTGTTGGAAAGTGTATGTGGCAGCACCCCTTTCTATCTGTGCCCAAATATTCTGTTTACATGGCTTAGCAGTCATTATGGATGGTATCTGAGCATGAAGTCTTGGACACCCAGTGGGGAAATAGGCTGTGTGTGCAATGGATGGAAGCTACGCTCTGGACATTGCTAACAAAAAAATCTGGCACTCAGACCACTGCATTGTGTAGGCATGCAAGGCAGTTTTCAAAGATAATCAGCTCAAAGACAGTTTCACTGGGACACTGAGATTCAGTTGCTTCCAACACAAGTTATTTCCCTGCAATTTTTTTCTTTTCTTTCCGTCAGTGCCACCTTAGTGACATCTAAACTCCAGACCCCGGAGAAATTCAGACTGCCTACTGTCTGGCTGTCTTGTCTCCTTACAATCAGTGACCTGAGTGAGGGTGTTTGGTAGGAGGTTTTCTGCTGCTTAATCTTCTCTGAAATTTGGACACCACAGGAGGTTTTGTTTGTTTGTTTTAACTCCAGTGCAAGCAACACAATAGACTAGATTTATCTGGTCTAGATTAATCTCCCCATTCTGAGTCAGAGCTTCTCTGAGTGAGTTTACAATACTTTTACTTGTTTCTGCCCAATCCCAAGAGTAGCCAGTTAATTGCAATTAGGTTTCCAAACACCAGATATCCTGAACAATTTGGGGAAGAAATAACAATTCTTCAGAACACATGACATGCTGAGATTTCCACACAAAAACAAATGCAGCAGAGATCTTCTGGTTCCCTGCAGAGGAAGACAGAATGCAAGTGCTCTAGCAGTCAACATCATTATAAAATCCTTAGCTGACTGTTACTGAATCATGGAAGAATTGTTGAGGTGCTTTGCTGGGAACTAAAAACGTTGATTCAAGCTCCCTGTCTCTGTGGCTACAGATAATTCATAGTTTTCTGTATTTCGGGTCCCAATCTGTACATCTGAATAACGACACCTCCCTAATCAAAGCAGTAATATGAGGAAAAATGCACCAAAGATAGTGAGGCACTTGGGTATTGTGGTTTGGAAAGGAGGTAGAGTTAGCTAAATATGATAGATAAAGTGCTTCTCATGCAATAGCTCCAGAGAGATCACTTCTGTAGCCACTGAAATAGGGCAGTTGCAAAGAACAGTCAATTTATAATAGTGTATGGCAACATTACACAAATTTAGATACAAATCAGGATTAAAAATCCTGCAAAGATACTGCACGGAATTGTTAGGCCAGATGATTATGAGCTCTGAATGGAAAATTGCTGGCATTTAAGATCTTGAGGTGTGTCACAGGGTCTTTAACAACATGATCTTAGTAAACTGTATGACTAAATAATACTCCTGGGTGTTGCTTCAAGACTGAGGGAGGAAAAAAAAAAAAGAAACATAACTGTGTTGAGTCATTTGCATGTCTCCCGTTGTCTCCTGACTTTTTGTTTTCTTCCCCTTCCTCCTGGAAGTCTCTTATCAAAGCACTGCCCTTAGCTGACATGGCTTAATGGGAGAAATCAGCAGAATCTCCAGACGTAGAAAGTCCAAATGTGAAAGAAGGTATTCTCTGGCAAAATGATGGTATCCTTAATTGGGAATAAGCAATAGGGTCTGTTTCAAATGCTAAGTAAAAAATCCTGCCAAACTAGTGTGAATCTTTCATGATACATTTTTCCTGTTTTGGCATCTTAATGACTGCTTATAATTCCCTTGTGCATATGCAGTCAATCAGTGACAGAATCCTTTCACAATCTCCCATTGTTTGCCTCCATCAGAGGAGACAGCTTCTGCGCTCCAATGTGAGGATTAAGCTCATCATGACAAGAGATGAAAGCCTCACGGAATTGCAGTGTGATCTCTAGATAAAGTGTCTTTCCTTCTTAATGATGGTATTGGGCTCAGAAGGGAAAATTCCTTCCAGGTACAGCAAATGATCAAAGAATTAGTGTCACTTCATAATGTGTGATCTGAAGCTGAGGTGTGACATAGGTATAAAAGGTTTATGATGGGTTGAGAGCCGTGCGGTGTGACATACAGCTTTGAATGGTCACAGAATGACCACGGTGGTTATGCTGCTGGTTCTGCTCCAAGATCCTCATCAGTCCAACAAGGTCAACCAATTAGGGGGCAGAAATTCTAGTCCAATGATGCCTTGCATATGAATTTTAAGATCTCAAAAGCAATATCTGAAAGTCTTTTGAGGTGGGGAAGACATGAGCTTTTGTTAAACCTTGTTAGAAGTTCAGTAGCCAGTCAGAGCTGAAACACCAGTATCAGATTCTCTGGCCAGTCAGAGCTGTGCTGACTGATGAGCTGTGGAAGTCAACTCCAAACATAACTTCTATCTGCTGCTTTCTGTCTTTCAAGATATTCCTAGAAAACGAAATGCAAGTCATACCCAAGTGATGAAGGAATTTGGGGCCTAAAAGCTTGTCTTTGTTTGCTTCTATTGCCCATAAACTTTGCTCTTTCCATCATAGCTACTGACTATCATTACGTGCTTGTAGGAAAGAGAGCTTTTCTCAAACCTGTATTGGCAAGATATTTACCGCTTAACTGCTCCTCCTCATAGGTACTTGAACACCAGTAGCATGATGTGGTGGAGTTGTGTGTCAATATCACCATCGTAAATCCAGAAAAAAGTTTTGTAAAGAAGTTGAGAAAGGAAGAAATAGATAGGAAATAAAATGTGTATGTGTATTTTGTTTGCTTTGGAGAATGCTAAATGTACATAACCTAATCACTACAGTATCCAAGTAATTTTAAAATAATGGTGCATTTACTCTCCTAAAATCCTATCTGCAAAACTGAGATAATGTTTCTCTGCTTATCTGGGGAACTAAGGCAAGCAAGATTAATGCAAGATCTCTTTGGATGCAAAGAGCCTGGTTTTTAGTGTATTTTTCCAGGGTAGGCTTCTCAGAATACCAAGCATCTAGAAGCTATTGCAGGGAGAGATCTGTATAAGGCCCCATAAAAATCTTTTTGCCCTTTCTGCCATTTCTGCCACACATAACTGGTCAGGTTCCATGTGGAATCGAACAAGCTGGAGGTGTGTACACCAAATGCACAAGAAAGACAAAGCATATTTAGATGACCAGGAACTTGATGACTGTGTTCTGTGCCAGTTTGAGTGAGCAGCTCCAACTGAAGGGGGAAAAGACAGAAGAAAACCATCCAAAGAGCTACTGACAGATGGCAGTACTGCCCATGCAGCATTCATTGCTTATCCAGAAGACCATGGTGTGGCTTTCAAGAGCAAAGGGAGCACGCACAAACCTATTCTGTCTGTGTTCATTGGTGACCTTGGCTAGCCGTGAGGTTTGTGGGAGCTCTGCTGATCACATTGTGTATGCTGCTTCCTACATCTGACATCGTGCCCACACGTCAACCTCAAAGAAGAACCATCTCCAGTATGATGTCTTGAGTGTTGGGGAGCATGTGTATCACTAAGTGTTCCTTTGAGGATTCAGAAAATGGAGTAAGGTAGAAGAATTTCCAGTCCTTGGATGCAGTGTGAGGAGCAGCAGGAGCACATCTCAGATTCTGCAGCTTGATTTAAAAATCTGTTGGTGGATTGAAGGCAGCAGCTGCCCTTGGTGGTTAGCAGCCCGAGCAGGGTCATCTCTTTCCTGCTACCCCTAGGGCAGCTCAGTGCATGCCAAAGTGCGAACTCCACTAATGCACTAGAGTCTTCCCATACCAGTTTGCATCTGGGTTGACCAGCAGTTCATTTAAGCTCATTCCTGTCTGATAGGGCTGTGAGAGATTAGCTGAGGTAATCCTGTTCAGTTTCTGGTGAAGAATCTCCCTGAAAACAAAAAGCAGGCTCAACAGACATTTTGTTGGCAGGTGCTGAAGAAGGAGAAAGGCCTTGGTCTTGAACTCCTTCAGCCCTAGATATTCCCTGTCTGGCCCACCAAAGCAATGTAGGAAGTCTGCAATGATGCCATCTCTGGCATATCTACCTCTGGGATAAATTAAGGGCTTCATTTCTGAGGGCTATCCATTGACAACTTTTTACTCGGTGCTAAATTTACTGAAGGTTGAAGGAAATTGCTAAGCATAATATTTGGATTTATGGACTCTTTCTTGTGAGACATGTTCCCTTTGAATATCATTCAGACTAGGAAATAAGTTAAACGAAGCTGTTGTAATTCTGCAGCATGTCAAGCATGATCCCATGGTGTGAGATCTTCCTTTATTAAACAGCGTACAGAGCAGAATAGCTCTTACCTTGGGCAATGACACAGAGCTTCAGCTGGAACTTTCTTTAATGTGTTCCTCTGTTTTCAACCCTCCCACTCTCCCAACGTACATCTTGCTCCTTTCATTCCCTGCATTTATTCTTGTAACCACCACTTTTCACTCCTTGTGATGCTTTTTAAGACTCATCTTTCAAGTTACCTCCATTCAAACCAGGGCAATAGAAACCTTTCTTCCATTTGCCACAGTTTACTTCTGTGTTTGTGCGTCTGTGTGGATCCTTCCCCAAGGTACAGTGATTCAACAATGCTGCTGTGGATGATTTTTTTCATTATTTTTATTTTTTACTGACAAGGAGAACAGGGTTGGATATTACGGGATGAGAAAGCCAGAGATTTGAGAGATTCCTGTATCAAACTGAGACTTTGTCTTGTTTGAAGTTTTTGTATGAAAAGTATAAAGCAGACTATCAGCTGAAGCCAAATATTTGACTTAAGTTTTAACTGCTTCAATTTCAAAGCAATCACTCTATACCAAAGAATAATTCCTCATTTTTGAAAACATCAAAACAGTGTTTAGATGACTTGGAATTTTTTTCAAGATGCAAATTGGAAGGAGGGGAGGGGGAAGGTTGAAACTCAGCTTTTCCCACAGGACAAACTGAGTCAGTGAGTTCTCTTGAAACGTTTTATGGAAACACTTTCTGACCAGCATTATCAAATCTATAGCTGTCCTCACTTTCCCTGTGAAACTAGTCCTGGACAGGTAAAACCATCTTAGATTTGGCTATGCTTGGGTTTTAATTCCATTCCGTGTCAAACTTTGTGGCTGAAGCACGTTAAGGACATTGATGGAGCACACTGAGGTGTCGAGCAGAGCTACCTGTGCTAGTTAGGTACTGGCAGCATGGCCATGTTAGTCTCTTGCTGTGCTCTGCCTGCTGATCAGTGTACGCTGGCCTGTGTAAGGTGCCAAGGTAGCACAGTTGGACTGCCTCCAATACCCCAGTTAGCTTTTCTTAAAGATACAAACTTTGTTGTGCAGATACAAACTACTCGGCTGTTCTGTGTCAGTAAATCCTTTCTTTGCACAGAGGAATGCAGCTGAATTGCAGCTTTGGTTGCAGATACGAGCAAAATCTGAACTGAAATCAAGTGCAGCTCTGGCTTCCCTTGTTTCGACTGTTATTCTGTTCCTCATACTTTGAATTTTTTGATCTGTGCCAGACAGAACAGACAATTCTCTTTCCTTGTTCTGCAGAGTGCTGTGTGTGTTCACAGTACAGTACCGACCACGCTTAGAGTGAGATAAACATAATTTTAAATGAAGAATTACTGTCTCACACTTTGCAATAAGTGCTGGGGAACCACCACATAGGAGACAGCAGGGACCAAGCAAAATAGCAAGGAATGAATTTACTGTTTGCAAATAGCAGAAGACTAATTTCTCACTAGCTACAGAACAAGAGCTGTGCCGAAGTATCTGTCAGCACTGAGACCTTGGAGGAGTGAAATGCAGCTGGAGGACAGTGGCCATTTTCAGTAGAGCTTGCCATGTTGGAATGAACCAGAGCAGCCTGCAGAGAAATACATCTCTGCTGTGAGCTGAATTCAGATTAGACTCCTAAAATGTGTCTTTTTCCCATATTTACCCAAGACAGACTGTAACGAGTAGATGTTGGCAGCATCTACTGAGAACCAAAATGGCCGAACAGGGAGCTGATGAATAAAAATTGTTCAGTTGTCCCATTTCTCAGCAGCCTCCTCGCTCATATCTCACCAAATGACTGAAAAAAAGGAAGGCAGAGACTGAAGATGCTTCTGGGATTGTAAGCATTGCACAGTGGGCACTGTGCCTGTTGGAGGCCTCAGAGACTTTGCTCAAAGCTAATCATAATGCCTATTTCTTTACAGTAAGAGTGCTTCCCTGCTCCAGTCACCTTGGTTGATTGGTGTTTGTGGGGTTGTAGGGATTTTTTATTGTTTTTTTTTTTTATTATGATGTCAAACAGCATCTGGCTGTGCACAGTGAGCTGTCTGGCAGAACCCCCGTGTTCTGGTGTCACATGTTTCTCTGAATGAAGTCATGTGGGAGAATGGGGCAAAGGGGAAAAAGAATAACCTTAAAACTACTTGGGAGCTGATGTATGAATTCTAGCTCATGTTGTATTTTCTCTTCCTTCCTTCCATCTCTCTTGTGTTCTGTCCTACCAGTAAAAGCACACTGGCATAAAACCAAAATGGATGCAACTGAGGTTTTCCTATTCGTATGCTAAGCTTCCTTGCCTTAAAGAGCCTTTTGGCACAAAGAAGCTGGCTCTCGCCCACATGGCCCTTGGGGTAATCTGAATACCTGGAGCTCATTGATACCTAATATAGCTGTTGCACTGAAGTTAACTTCTTCTATGCATTGGTACTGATAGCACAACTGCTTGTGCTCAACGGGATACCCATACGATGCTGTACCAGGTGCTCAGCATCTTGTAGGCTGGTGAGTGTTAGTTACTGACACTGGGCTGAAACGACAAAAGACTCTGGTGTTAATGGAGTTATCATCCCAGAAACGTATTGTGTCTTCCTCTGGTAGCACACCCTACCTGGACCAAGATATGTAGAGAAGCAGGTGATGGAGGAGGTGGGGTGGAGGAAGTAGGAGTGAATATGGGAAAATTGTCTGTTTTTTTTTCTTTTCTTTCCTGGTCTTTGCTTGTTTCCCGGGCTTTATTCTTGGTTCAAGCCCTGTGCAGAGAGAAGAGACACAGCCCCGTATAAAGGCTTATGTAACAAATGTGCTTTCCTTACAAACTTCCTTTAGTCATTTTAACCTGTGGCTCACAGGGGGTCAAAGTGATGTCTCATTGCTATGACCTGGCAATTTTCTCATGGTTTTATGTACTGATGCTGCGTGCTGTTTAGATCAGCTGTACCCTTGTCCTTCTTAAGCTCAAGCCTTGGCAACAGTGATGATGGAAATGCCAGTACTGCCTCAATATGTCATTTCACATTGGTCTCCCGAGACAAGAAGGCCACTTGTTTCCAGAAAGGCACAATAATTTGTGTCAGCTCGTTAAGCTGGCATACTGCTGATTCAGGCACCAAGCTCTAAAGAAGCACTTTGTCCTGGCTCTGTAATGGCCTGTCCCTTTTAGTCCCTAGGGTATAACAGGCAAACGTTCCTGGAGGGAAAGGTCAGAGAACTCAGGGAGATTATCATCATCAGACTGAATTAAAATTGATGCTGAAAATATATGATTTGAATACAGCTTTAAATAACTGGAGGAGAAGAAACAATCTATCTCAGTGTACAGATCTGTATGTATCTCAGGGAATATAGTGTTATAGCACTACAGCATGGGGGGAAGGGGGGGAGGTCTCTTCGCAATAACATTTTCTGATCTCTTGATATTAAACAAACCAACTTCTCCAGATGAAAACTTCAGCCCCAAGTTATGTGCTTAATTGGATGAAGGACTCTAATATAGCTCTAATTCTTACAGCCTCTCTCTAACACATGCTTCACCTCCCTTTCCTTTTTACTTTTAAATCACTGCAAATATTGCTAGACAAGCTGAAAATAGCCCTACCATTCAGTTTTCCTATTAATTGGAAAATTAAAAAAAAAAAAAAAAAAAAAAAAAAAGTCTTCCATTTTGAGTGCTGTGTTTTTTTGCTCAGTGCTTGCTTCAATTTGGTAGTTTCAAAGGATTTATATAAAAACCTCCTAGCAATTGCATAGAGTGTAATTATTGAGTCACGCTTCTAATTTTGCTATATAAAACAAAAAGAGGAGGGGGTTGAGCAATGTTTATTTCTGGGTTTATATACCTTTTCTCTTTAATAAACCTAATCTACGGCCAGTTATGTAAATGGGCTTTAAAAGGGAAATTAAAATTTTATTGCAATACCTTGCAAAAGGGTAGTTGAAACTGAGAAACTAAAGAGCTTGCCCTCTTCCTCAAATTTGCAAAACAAATCCTGAATAAACTTATTTTTGAGATTTGTGGTCCTGTGCCTTCTGTGCCAGCAGCATTAGTTTAGAGTTTTACTTACACTTACAGACTGCTGACCCTGACTCTTTCTGGGATCAGAAAATCTAAAATATCATCAGTAAGTGTGAGCTTGGCAAAATTTACTATCTTCTTGACAGACTTGCATATAAAGTTTGAGATTTCTCAACCAGTAGATCCCAGAAGTCACTCAGCTGTGAGTCTATGTTTAATTGCATATGGTTAAAAACTCATAGAAGTTAGCAGCAGACATCTTTTGTCTTGAAATATGGTTAAAGTTCATGTGCAGATATCCTATGAAAATTTGGGTATAGACCTAAACTGGAGTTTTTCTTTGGTCATCACAACCAGGAAGAACTGCTGTCAGTACATCTTGATTGCCATCCTAGTATCATGAAGTCTTCAGATCATTTTTGACCGTGATTTTGGAAGGGCTTCCATGTGCTGGAAGTCGTTCTTTTTTGTTGATGTTGTTGTCTTTTACGTGAGCATAACTGGAACCACTGAATACACACAGTGCTGTTTAACACACTTTTTGATTCATGGAATCGATTACAGAACAGCCCAGGTTGGAGGCAAGCTCAGATCATCAAGTCCAACCTTTCTGTCACAGTCTTTTTCTCCCTGTCTCTCAGCATAATAATCAGGACAGATGTTTCCCGTATACTTTATCTTTTATTTAAAAGAAAAACAGCTATCAGGAACACTTCTTATGCAGTTTTTTTGTTTAGATGCTGTTTCATACAGAAAATTCTAACTCAAAAGGGAAGATGATACTTCTGACATAGTGAACTTTCAGTAAAAGTAAACTCAATGATCAGCATGTCTGCTAACATACTTTTTAGGCATTTGCATTACTTAGCTGCTTTAAGAGTTGTATTTTCAGCCTTTCATTGCTGAATCAATTGGATTTGTATCTCTTTTACTCTTCATTTAACTCTTCTTTATTTTTTTTAATAGCAGATATCTGTATAATCCCTTGAGTAGCATTCAATTCTTGTGTCAATTTATGGAGAACTGCTAATAAGTTTGGAGTAGCTTTTAGTCTTTGAATTTAGGCATTAAGTGGTCTTAATGAGGGAAATCTGGAAACAGAGATATGCCTGATGAATGCTGACTACCCGTAGCAAAACAATAAAAGAGGCCTCCTTGGTCCTAGCTCTAGCTTCCACCTAAAAGAAGGCAAAGTGGTCACCAGCAGGGATAAATTAAACTTGCCAAAAGCTGTCAGAAGTGGCACTGCCACATGCTGTATCTCATAATCCAAGAAAAGCCTACGGGAGGATGTTGTGTGAGCTACAGCAGAAGGATATGTTAAGCATGGTTTTCTCCCTGGTCATCGGAGTGACTGATTACATGATTTAATCATTTCCTTGAGACAAAGAACCTAATATTGCTTTTAAGAGGGGAGAGGGACACAGTATATATTAGCTGTACATCCAAGCAGTAGTAATAGAAAATGTTCTGTTCAAGAGGGCAGAAAGGATCTGATTAAGTGTGTTTGTGGAGGATGCACAAAAATTGCAGAATTGCTGAGTTCATTTCTCTGTGGGCTAAACAAGATCTAGACATTTGGAGTTCCTCAGGGTTGCTTGTACATTTGGGAAGCTTTGAGTATTTTGTATGAAACACTGTTCTTCACGTGTCCTCAGATTTGTTAAATTAGAGATGAAAAAGTGCAGTTTAAATTTGCATAAAATAAGTCTGTATGTGTGTTTCTCACTTAAAGCCTCATTCTCACTGCAGTACTCAGAATTAAACCAAAAACTTTTTTTCCCCTCCCCCCTGTATTTTCTATATCTGTTCAATTGCATTGTTCAAATGTTGGTGGAATTACAGAGTATCCTAATGAATTTAAAAGAAGCAAATAAAACTTTGGGTTTATCCTCCATCTGCATTCTAAGATTAAGCTGGATTTTAAACGTTCTGAGACTGGATGTATCTCATTAGGTCTTTACTGACACTTGGAGCAATGCAGCCTCCATAATGGAGGGTGGGCAGCTACCCTGTCGGTAACAGTGGAGCTCAGAAATGCAGAAATCTGTAGTCTCAGATGATGCAAATGAGCATTCATTGCAGTGAGCGATGCCAACTTATACTTACTGAGGGTTTTTGCTCTTAAGCAAACAGAAAATTCTTTTAATGATCTTCATCATGAGATTTCAGGTTCAGTTGTTCTTCAGGTCAAATAGTTTTGTAGTTCTTAACTTCTTCCCATATTCTTTAGCTGCTTAGCTTGATAAGCACCTTTGAATAATGAAAGCAACTAAACTTGAACCAAATGAAATTGTTACAAATCAAAATTGTGTTGTGGGGGAAAAATTAAGATTTTGTTTGAAAACTTTTTTTTTGCTTGTTTTGCTATGGTTTGTGCGGGGAGGGAAATAAACTTGGTTTGCATGGTTTTATCATCATAATAATAATATTTCACAACCTGTCTATCATTCTGAAGTAGCTGTAGGAGTCATGGTTTTTTGTTGTTGTTTTGTTTTGTTTTAATGAAAGCCTGTTAATATCTAGGGTAACTTTTCAAGGCATTTATATTAGAAGTCAGAATACTAATGGATTCACACAAACCAGAAAATTCACAAGTGAGCTTTCCATCAAAGCTTTCTTGAAATATTCTTTCCAGATCAAGTAATCTAACCTCAGGGTTTAGAGAAATATCCCATCTGACTTCACAGCTGTGAATTTCCTTCCAAAACTAATTCCATAAACCTGGTTAATTAGATCTGCTCAAAAAGGAAAGATGGGCACCAGTGTCTTACTTATACTCAACAGGCAATACATAGAACATATGAATGGTTGGGGGGAGACCAAAACTACAATTCTTTCTCTGTTTAATTTCATACAAAGACAGATGAATTGCTCAGGAGATGGTATACTGCTTCAAAATGTCTCATGGTCAAGTGACTATGTTTCTGCCTCTCTAGACTGAGTTCACAAGATGCAGCAAGACAAGAATACTACTCTCATATGATTGTTGGAAGAGTTGTTCAGAATATGCTGTTGTCAGTTCACATTTCGGTATTTTATGGCAAGTGAAAGCACTTCTAAAGGTGGAGTTGAGATGTCACTGAATATCCTGAAACTTAGTACTTAGAGTACATATGGAGGAGAATTGGATTCATACCTTTACTTGGGATTGAATTTATGTTTCCTACATACATACATGTATGTGTGTGTATATATATATTTATATACTTCCTATATGGGCTTGAACTTATGTTTCCTATATACAGAGAGAAGATGCTCTATTTCAGTACTGAGTTGAAGGCAGAGCACCTTATTTTCTAAGCCCCCTGTGAGCGGAAGATGTGTTCTGAGAATGCCAAGGCTTGTTGGGAAGTGTGACGCAATTTGCACTCCTGCCAGAACTGTGGCAGCAAGATGTGAGGCTCTGAATTGGTGTCGTGCTGTGTAACCACTAGCAAAAAGAATGAAATAGGGGGCATACAAGATTGGTGAAAAAGAAAATTATCGTGATACCTAACATAACAGCGTGTTCCCTTTGCAGCCGTGGTTCTTTGTCCTCTTCCTCTGTGCTATTCTTTTTCAGGGCATATCTACAAAGGGATGTTTGGGTTGAATTTTAAAGAATATGGCCCAATCTGTACTGTTGCTAGCACAGTGTTTTGTTGGTTGAAAATTGGCAATGTGGTACGCAAGTGACAGCCATGTCAGCAACAAAACCCTAGTGCTTCTGCTGCTTCTTTGGAAAAAAAATAGACCCTCAGTTCCTATTATCTGTTCTTCACTGGAAATCTGGTAACAATCCTTTGGCTGCAACTATAGGCTGTGTTTGGGAAGGAACTTGATTATATATACTGTACTTTCATTAGAGTATTTTGTGGCTATAGCATACTGTCAGATAACAATATTACAGTCAGCCTGAATTAATCTAATTGAACTAAAATAAATGTATTTCAAAATGATCATCTATAGCGGGAGTCTAGTGTGTTTTAAATGTAAAGCCTTGGGAATTCAGTTTAGCTCTCTCCTGAGTGTCCTTATACAGAAATGACCTCAGTTACTGTGTATTAAAGTGCTCAGCAAAAAGGAGCACCCTGTTTCTGGTTGTCTCTGACAGTTACTATAATAAATCTTAATTAAAGAACAGGCAGTAGAGGTCAGGACTCCTGAGACTGCTGTACTAATCACAGGTCCATGCAGCATTCCTGGTCGCATCAGCACTTCACAGGTGATGTGCTTTGCGGGTACACTCACCAAGACGTGCATCTTGCAAGTGCAAAGCAAACACAGCCACGATCGGTGTACTCTGTGGTGTTGGTTTCCCGGATAATTTCTATAGAAGTGCTCTTGCTGAGAGCTGCTGTGGCATGGAGCAAATTTACTCAGTTATGGCAGACATGTGTAGTATGGTGTGTATAGGAACAGGAATACAGTTGTGTGCATGCAATCTGATCTGATATTTCATCTAGTTATGATTCATTTGTGCCACTTAATTACTGCATTCAAGGTCTTCTGTAATAAATGTGTTTTCTTAACCTACAGTCTCTAAGCTACTAGACTAAGAATTCTGTTATAATTGAAAAGCTATTTGGGAACACTCCAATCATTTTTTTTTTGAAGTAAAAAACACACAACAGCATACTAAGAAGGCAATTTACTCACAGTCAGAAGAGCAGGTCACGCTGTTTTAGATTGTCGGTGGGTTTTCAGTAAGTTTAGACCTTTTAGATTAGGTTTTTCTTTTTTTCTTTTTTATTTTTTTGGAATGGACTCCAGGTTTTAAGCAGTCTTGTCTGAAATGTTCACTGTTGCATACAGCAGAAGATTTCAAGCATATAAGGCATGTGACAGCTATTAATAAAGAATCCAATATCATCTAAACATTACGATAATTTGAGAAGTATTATGCATCATGATCTGCTGTTGTCTGTGTCTTCCAAAAATTAAGGAAACACTGAAAGCCAGTTCATGTGCCCTTGGGATATGATTTCACTTCTCTTGTCTAAAAACATTATCAAATCTGTACTTTTAGGAAAGACATTCTAGCATGTAAACATGTTTTTTTCTTGTTTTCAGCTCTTACATCCATAACATCGTTATGGATGTTGAAATTGAAAGGCTTTCCTTTGTCAATGAAATCCATGTAAATACAATTTAACCCATAAAAAACAATTCTTTTATTACTAATTACAAGGAAAAAAGAATCCTACTTCGGAAAATGCATAAAGTTGATTTATATTATAAGCTGTATCAAATGCATTATAGCTACAGTATGATGAGACACTTCAACTAGAATATAATAAAATCCATATTTGACTAGGAACAAACTGATATTTTTAGGTATATGCAGTTTGCCAGGCTTACTTGGTGGTATGCATCCTAACGGGTAATTTTCAGACTTACTTTCTAAAACCAAGGAATCGAATATATCCCTGCTCCAAAGCACTATGAGATTCTTTTGTTTTAGTTAGAAGAAAATGTTAGCGTTTTCATTTCCCGTGCACTAACTGAGGTAGAGCTGCTTTGTCTTTATTTGAATGGTGGGGCACACCAGTATCTGTATGATGCATAAACAGTATGTGCAATGTTTAATTGCATGGGACACTTATTTTTTGCTGGAATTTCTGTAATATTTTCAAAACAAAGTATATTCGATTAAATGAACTCCAGGGATTATTGAACTGTATCAGGGCTTCATCTTCTCTACCAGTTTGAATTAAAATAACAGCTGGAGGAATCATGGATATCTGAGGGCTCCTAAGTAAGCAAATCTTGAATAGGTTTGTCTAGAGTTAGTCTGTGGACATATGGTAATGGATTCTCCTCTACAGTCCTATGTCTACATCTGAAGTAGCTTAGAAATTAAATATCTGTCTGGGAAGTCTGTTTTGAAAAAGCTTCAAGCAGATTCTGCGGCATGTAGGATCAGTACAGATTGAGGTGCCTTACCTCTGTGCTTTCTTTCCTGTCACTACTCTGTCGTTGTATAGTTGTGGGTCCTCATTGAATTTATCAAATAATAAACTGCTTTGTGCAGCCTTGTAGGGCAGTATGAGCACGTACCAAATCTCCTCAAAATCATAAAACTCCTGAGTGGTAATTGTTGCAATGGTTCTTTCTTTGACAGTTTATTGGCATTGTTGGTTTGTCAAATGCTTATGGAGTGCACTCTATAGCATGTAATCTTTCCCCTTCACCCAGAGTCCTGCTGCACTAGCAGTGTACTGCAGTCTGTTGGCCACATAGGCTCCTGGGTCTCAGTGCTCTCCCGAGGTAAGGGTATAATTTGTTCTGGACAAAGCTTTCAGCTGCCACAAGCTGAGCAGGACTTGAGCTGCAACTCTTTGCCCACTTGCTGAGTTTTGCTCCAAAGTCAGACTGATAGGGACCAGGTCTGATCTATTTTCCTTGAGCTATCTGGGCATTGTCACCTGACTCACTGCTTATTGCAGGTGCTTGGAAACTGGTGGTGGTTGTAACACGATTTTGTTCTGCTGCATTTAGTCTTCTAAGAAGTGTTCAGGAGTGTTTTGCAGCTGGCAGAGTAAGGGCTGTGGGGTTTGAAGTAGGAATGGGTTAAGTGTCCAAGATAGCAGGAGACTAGCCTTTTCCCATCTAATGTCTCTATCTTTTCAAAAGCTGCTGTTTTGTTTATGAAATAAGTAAATCAACTATTCTTTTGGAAGACCATGACATGGAAGAGATCATGGGCACAGCTGGAAAACACAGTCCCTACTGAGATCTCCAGGACAGGTGGTGTCCATGTTGACTCTAGGGACAGGAATTATCTCACACGTCGTAGGGGCTGCATGCCCTGAGGACTGGGTAGGAAGAGAGTGTGAATAGAAATTGTCCTCAGGACAGGACAGAGGTGTTTGAAATGCACTGACTTACACAGCTGCTGGGCCACAGCAGGAGAAGATCCGGTACCTTCTCTCAAGAGAAAGGTGACCAGTTCTGTTCACTGAATTGCACAGATGAATACCCCAATAATGGGGTACTGAGGAAAAGGCGAACATCTTAATCAGCATGTGTTTTGTGGGAAGTCGTAGATAGCTGGAATATTCTAACCATAATCATCTGCTTGGGTAATTCTTCAAGCTAGAAAGAAAAGTGCCTAGTGTAGAGGACACCCCAGTGCTAGACACCAAGCAGTGTAATCATCACCAGGGCATCACCTGTGCAGCACTGTGCCTGCCTAGTGGTGAAATACAGTGCCACGCAAGTTTAACCAGCTCCAGAGCAGGAGCTGAGCAAGGGAACTTGAGGATCCAAACTGTGTGTTTCTCTTTAAAGCAGTGTTTGAATATCTGGGACCCTGTTTGAACCTAGCTAACAGAGCATTAGAAACTTTGAAAATGTTTGTACTGCATTCCAGGAGCCTTGAGAGGTCAGCATTTGATATAAATGTTCCTTCTAACAAGACTAGTTTCGTATATTAGGGAAGCAAAGAAATGAAGAACGTGTGATGACCTTTTCTCTTGTTTCTTTTTTACTTCTTAAATTACCTACTCTTCTATGAGTAAGTACCTTACTTGTAACAAAAGAACAAAAACTTAGTGTAAACTTTTGATTTTTTTTAATTTGATTTTTTTTTTTTTTTACACAGTCATTTTGCCTAGTTTTAAGCTATCTTTTCAATGTATAAATAGAGCACGTCTGATTAAGTATTGGCACTAGAACTTCCAACTGGGCTCTGGAAATACAGCTGTCCAGCTGGCTCTGACTCATTCCTACACATAAAAATGCTACAATCTAAAGTCTAATCAACTGTGTGCCTGATGCATGTAAGACAAAGCAGGCTCTCCAGCTTGCTTCTTTTGTACCTGTAACCTGCTGTCTGCCTGTATAGACAAACAAATTTTTCCTTGTGGTAGTGATAGAGTCACTTACTAGATAGAAAGAACTGTAGTCACGTGGAATTGGAGAGACTTTAGTCTAGAGTAAATGAGGGTCTGCATATTTGGCAATTCTGAGAAGTCTAAATTCAACTAGAAAACAGAGTACTGTAATAAATGGAGAGGTGCAAGAAATACGGGTTTAAACAATAGCTAATTGTACATGCTCATTTGTAGGATACTTTTGGTCATTGTTGAAATGATGATTTATAGTAATTTTATACTTGTGTTTAGAGGTTTTAAAATCAGCAATCTAATGTCATAAATGCAGCGGCTTTTGTTATAAAAGAAATGGGACTGAACTACAGGCTTTTTGTTTAGTGGGAAGTTCCATTACTTCTAAAAGGTATTTTCTTAGACTTCCAATTAAAAATAAAAGTGGTTTAGTCTTGCTGTAAAATGGAAATTATGTAGGAAAACTAAGGTCTTGGAATTCAAATTCTTTTGGTTTTAATTAAAAATCAGAATTTGTCAACCTAATTTGACCTCTTATAAATGTTATGGAACTTTTAAAATCAGTTTAATTTAGACATGTTATGGACCAAAACCAAACTGCTTTCATCTTAAAAATGTCACGGTTTCTGCTGTGTTTCCAAAAATTAAACTTCTTTTGTAATGGCTTAAATATAAAAGCTGATGGAAACATTTTTCATATGAAAAACAAAATTGGCAGATCTTTAAACTGTCTCTCTCTGGACATAAGGCTGTAGGCTTACACAGTTGATCAGCACGTTTTTAAGGTCTTATCTAAAATCTTGGGGATCAGAAACAGAGTGTGGGGGGGATATGGACTCTGTAAAACTGTTCTCTAGAAAGGCTAAAATGTGTGGCACACTAAAGAGTGTTTCATAACATTTAAGCATGCAGGTTCAAGGTTTTTCATCATCTATTTAAAGATGAATTTTGCCTCTTTAGGTATGAGCCCATGTACAGGCTAGTAAAACTCAGTTTGGTAGTGATGTCAGGGTCATTTTTGGAAAGCGAGGCAATGAGCTGTCTGCCCCGCTGTACCTTGCCTGCTCCCTCTCCTTGTACTTGATGTACCTTTTAGGGGATTGTGAGGGAGTAGTGGGTTTCAAGTGATAACAATATGAAATGTTGGTGTAAGCTCATGCACAGCGTGCTTTCCATCTGGCAGGTATCCCAGAATTGCAAACTAATCGAGGGTGGAAGAAACGGCTGGAGATCATCTAGTTTAACCCCAGCTCCTGAAGCAGGCTCAGCTAGAGCAGGTCGCACAGGACTGTCATTGGGTTTTGAATATCCCCAAGGATGAAGATTCCACAGGCTCTCTGGACTACCTGCTTCATCTCTCATCTTCCTACTGGGTACCACTGAGAAGAATGTGGCTCCATTGTCTTTACATGCTCCCATCAGGTATTTATACATATTAATAAGATCTCACCATCCCTTGTCTTCATCATAATCGGGCCCAGCTCCCTCAGCCTCAGCTTGCGTGACCTTTATTATCTTAGTGGCCCTTTGCAGCACTCTTTTCTGTCTGCATCTTTCTTGTGTTGGGGCACCCAGAACTGGATATAGCACTGTGAACTGTAAGCTTATTGTTTATTGTGAGAACTTCTTACAATTATTTTTTTAAGTGCAAAACATACTGTTTTCAGCTGTGTTTTACTTTCAGATTTGAATTTGTTTGAAAATTAAACTAGAATGAGAAATTCAGGCAGAATACATTTAAGGGAACTGCTCCTACTGTGAGGATAGAAGCATGAAAAGCTGTACAAGAGGGGAAATATTTTATAAACACCATTTGTGTGTAAAGTTTATCCTGTAGGAAAAAAAAAAAAGAAAATTAAGAAGACATGCGGAATGTTTTTCAAATTTTAATGATAAATTGTTGTTATAAATATGCGGAGTTTTACAACTGAGAAGAAAGCTCCAAAAGAAGAATGGTATCTTTAAATACAATTTTGATACATTTCAGGTTAAAAACAATTTGAAAACACTTGAAATTAAGTAAGGAGAAAGCTCATTTTTATGTGGAAGAATCTGCTTGTGAGGTAGTACCATGCAAGTCAGGCAAAGTGAAAGATGTTCTTCATGGGTGACAAGGGACAGACAGGGCCAGAACAGTTTGCAGTTAGCAGAATAAGTCCATATCTTTGTATCAGAGACTTGTAGTAGTGATTCTTGTGCAATGCTTTGTGCTGACTCCATTCTACAGGTGAATTCACTGTGGCTGTTGCAGAAGACTAAATAATTTGTGAGTTTATTTCCTGTCATTCTTACTAGCTCTGTTCTTTGAGCCAATATAGCTCTGCTAGCTTATTTTGAGCTGTTTCTGATGTGACAGCACAAGGACAGTTTTTATTCTGATCCGTGGGTATTGATATAGCCATTAAAAACTCAGTAATAGGAGCATATTAGTCCTACTAATAACTGATCCCAATTTAGTCACTGTGCTGTTACAATTATGATAATCAAATCAACAATTTAAACTTGTGGTTAACATTGTGGATCACTACTAATGATAACCTTTTCCACTAATGATTAAAATTATTTTCTGCCATTCAGAAAAGTTCTATTAATCAACTACAGATACAGAACCTGTCATAGTTGTTAGTAGTGGTTTTCAAGAACAAGTCAAAAGAAACTGCATGTCCTGTCAACTCCCAGCATTTAGTTTAGCTATAACACCTCTCCAACTCTTGCATTTCCTCCAGAATAGCACATTATGTAGCAGCTCAAGGGATTGTATGCTTTAGCAAGCATTTATAATCCAGCCAGGGAATTTTATACAGCTGGATCATGTCTAACTGCTCTAGCCAAAATTCCTATTTCTAAGTGTGGGCAATTCACCCAAAAAATGTCTTCACAAATATATTTGTTTCAGAATTTTTAACCGAGTTTGTCCTAGTGAACCTATGGGCAGTATGGTTCTACAGTGAAAAACTCAGTATCACTAAATACAAGATGAGAATGTATACTGAAATTACCTGAGGTGAGATTGGATCAAAACCAAAGTTAGCACAGGTTATTGGATAAATGAAAGATCAGGAGCACAGTCATGCTTCATGATGGCAGCTCTGCAGCAATGGTGTCATGTACACAGTCATCGCCTCCAAGCGCAGTACTTCTGGCTTTCGGGTGGTGGTTGTTGACTTCTCTTCCCAGGCGCTGACTCCTGCTTCATTTTTTGTTTGTTTGTTGTTTTTCTAGTGACTAAGCATCTAATTTGAATCAACTGTGGGAGAAAAGAGGATTGAAGGTAAAGTAGTGCTTTTTATTATTCAGGTTGTCACTAATTGCTGTTTTCAGTTCAGAACATTTAAATGAAATATTCACACAATCAGGCCAGTTTGTAATTCAATCAGAAACCCATCCAACTACCCTGAGGAATCCCATCAGGGCTCCTTATGCAGCAAGAAAGAATTTTAATTAGAAATTTGAAATAAGCTTTTCCCCCAGTTTTGCCAGGAACAAAATGGGCTGGTGCTTAGTGCCTCCATATGGGGAATTAAAGCCTTTGCAAAAATCAGCATTTAAAGAAACAACTAGAATTTCAGATTGTGATAAATGAGTCTGTATTTCCACTTTCTAGTAAGTCTCAGTGAAGAAGCTGAACATATTGCAAACACATTTCTAAGTGAAAACTACTGCTTAGGCTGTAAGTATCTATATTTTAAAAAGTTCTTTCCTATACTAAAAAATGATTAATTGTTTAGTCGTACACAAAGCTATTTTTGAAAGCATACCTAATAAAAAAGAGGAGTTAGCAATTTGAATGGAAAATGACTATTTAGGCATTTTAAATGGATCCCATGGTATTAGCTCTATGTCAGAAGAATTCCTATAAGAAGCTTGCTCCAGCCCTAGGGCAACAGGAGCAGCACCAAGGCCCAATTCCCAACGTCCAGAAACTATGATTCCTAAACCAGTCACTAAATTTTGCAGGGGTAAGATTCAGCACTAATAAAACTAGGGAAGGATGGCAGGGGGAAGTCTGTATTTATTTGCTGTAAAGTCAGTCTTGCTTTCTACTCTTTCTTTAGGAACTGTGACAGCTGGAAACTTCCTGAATGAAACCAGTTCTGATACTTGTGCAGCATTTGGCACCTACTGTAAACGTGAGTACAGCACAGGGGTTGACCCTGTTTGCTTTGCAACAGCAACTAGTAACACACTCCTAAGCCAGGACAACACAGTTGCTAGAAGGTAGATGAGTAGCAAGAGGTGGTGGTTTGTTTTTGTTTTATTTTTCAGGGGGTGCAGGAGTGTTGTCTTAACAGTTTAAACAGGGCTTGTGAGGGAAATGAATGATCATCTTCACCTTAGACTGCTCTCACTTTTGCCTCCTGACTCAACTTCCTTCTGCTAATCTGTTCATTAAAAACTCCTAGCAAAGAATGTAGAGCAGAACACAGAAGTCTTTCCCTTACCATAAAATATAATAGCTTAAAGTTGACACTTGCAGACCACTACCCAGATCACTTTGTCATGTTTTTTTCCTAGCTTTGCTGCTTTGGATACCTAGTGCTTTGTAGCCTATTTCACTTGCATTTAATTAGTGACAAACACAACAGGATGCCATTTTGGAGAGTTCCCCAGGGCATTTGCTCAAGGCCACTCAGTTTGTCAGTGCGGTACAGCACTTGCACCCTACTGTTTTAATTGCCAGAACAGACAATTCCTTGAGACCTTCCAGAATGGCAGGGGGCAGAGAAAACACAGAAATGTGAAAAAGGAGTGGGAAATACGGTGTTATCTATCCAAACTCTTTCTCATACCTAGCCATAGGCCATCCTCCCACATCAGAGCATATGTGGATACGCTATCAACTTTACTGGGGGGATATGATCCCCTTTACCTCCCCTCTTTTTTTTTTTAAAAAAAAATCTTCCCTTTACCTTAGCTGGTAAACCTGGTTAAAGAAATCTGTACAAAACAGACAGGATCTTTAACTCTTGTGAACTGGTAGTGTCTCTATTGACTAGACTTGCACCATCCACTAATTATCTGCCCTAAACTGAAATACCTTGATATTCTAGCCATACCCATAATACAAGCATCTTCTTCCATGCTCTTAATTTAAGCATATGAAATCAAGCTTCTACTTTGAATGTTTTACTTCTGATGTTCAGTATCTTTAGACCTCAGCTAGGGATAAGATGAGCCTGATTATATGCAGGGTGAGTCTGAAAATAGAGCTGAAGCGGCATTTCTACCATTTGGTTCAGCATAAGAGCTTGATGTTAATTTTTCCCCCCCCACCCATGTACTGTAAGCCTTGCTGGCATACATGCACTCACTTAATGAAAGTCAGCAGCAAGGTTTTGTGTTAAAGCATGAGTTACAGTATTTAAGGCATTCATCTAGTTTCCATGTTCAGAAGCAAGACTTCCTAGTATAGCTAGGTAATTGCTTTAAGTTCTGTGTCTTACATAAAATACTTTTTTTTTCTGACAAGAAGTATTCTAGTTTTACAAGGATTGTACAGTTTGGTTTTGCACAGAAGCAATATTAACTAGAAAGTTAATTTCTTGACAGGGGAAAGTAATCTATTTGTATGGCAGCTACATCTATTAATAGAATAAATTTTCCTTCAGGGCCATTTGACTGATTTTACAACCAGTTTCACATTTCATTCAAGTTCTTTGGAGCATGATATCTCAGAGTAGAGAAAATGAGTCCCTAGCACCTTAGTTACTGCCTATTTCACAGAAGTTACAGCAAAATGTTTAGCAAGTTGTAGTTAAAAAATGTTCTCCCTATTTCAAAAGACTTAAGAACTCATTTAAACTGTAGTTAAATTGTAAGTCTTTATAGCACTCTGAACTAGAGTAGGTGTCCCAGTTCAGTATGCAGAGAAGAATATCAGTCCGTAATCACTACTATACTCTAAAGGTTGGTTTTAATTAACAAGAGCAAAGTGATTTTAATGAAAAGGGGAAAGTTTATTTAAACAAAAGCTATTAATCTAAAAAGGGTTTAGATATGATATTTCCAAGGGAGTTCTTAAAAATTCTTCAGGAAATAATGAGAGAAGAACAAAAGGTTGAGGGTTTAAAGAAATCTTCTACAGAAATTTAGCACTGAAGAAAGTAAATTGTGGTCTAGGAAGGAGAAATTCTTTACCTGTTCTGCCTTGGATAGGGCCTCTCTTGCTGTTTTGTCTATCAAAAATGTCAGTTTCTTGTAGGGGCTCTCTAGATTGTGTCGATTTAATTATCACATTCTATCACAATGGTCAGTCCCTGTTAATTATACCACTGATTTTTAGGAATAAATAATGCTTACAAAGAATCCCTAAGAGAAATTAAGTATTTACCCAAAACAACAAAAATTGATATTCAGTTAACTAAAACTATACTGTCTTTTTCATATATATGTTTTTTTTAAAACTGCAGTACAAAATAGTAATGCATTGTTTTTGTGTGTAACTACCATAGGTATTGGATAACTGTTCTTTCCATCCTTAGATATCAATGGCTTTCCATTGCTACAGAAGGGATAGATGCAATGCCTTGCCTGTGTATGAAGCTGTAGCCTATAACTGCAAAACAGACAAATGTTATTGCCCCTTCTGGATCACTGCTTATCTTCTGATCATATGGTCAGGTAAGTGTTTTCTCTGTACGTAGAGAAAGAACACTTTAAAGTCTCTACACTAATCCTAGACTGGACATTAGTTGCAGTAGCAAAAACACTTTCTAGGCTGAATGTGAAATGTTTTTCTCTTGTCTGCTTAAGAAACCTTAACCTACTCCCTGGTTGTCAGTTCATACTTACCTCAATAAATGTGAAGTAATTATTGTGATATGCCTAGAGATTATTATGCAGTTTTCTTTGACAGCTGGGAGCAGCTGCGCTATAAGCAGAGAAAGAAAGAAAGTGAAGAATCAAGGCTTCCTAGCTAGACCAATGCACATCATGTGTTCCCTGGAGAAACTAATTTCTCCTGCTATTTCCCATTGCATGGCTTACCCAGCATGTCTCAAGCCACATCTAATTATCATGTCTACCTTTCATTTAGGCCAAAGAGGCACTATTATATTGGACAAAGCATGCATCCTATTTCTGCATTGATAGCATTACTTCTCCTCTTCTATCTGAGTTTTTACCAAATCTGTTTCTTCAGCTGTATCTCACCTGACTCACAGCTTGGCATGTGAATGCATGTTTCTAGCTCACTAAAGTGGCTTCCAGTGCTTCTGATACTTTCTTATGACATTTACAGAATACATTTATTATTTATGTTTCTATTATTTTCTTGCTACCTTCTTTTTTCTATGCTCTTTCTCCTGTCACCTGTTTGGAGACAAAGTAGGCATCAAAACTTGGTCTCTTAACCATTTCTCTCAGCGCTATGCTATTAAAGTGTGACTTGTATAGTGTAGACAAATATAGATGTAGACAAAAGATTTACAAAATGTGGTACACATAGATCTTGAACTCACTCTGAAACATAATGCAAAATTTCTTTTTCCTACTCTACCTGTTAAACCTATTTGCCTTTGCTAAACAGTATACCTTAGCTTTTGAAGATATTTGCTTGAGAACTAGCTCATGTAGAGGACAGTATGAAAGACTAGGACAGCTTTGGTATTTGGAGTACTCAAAAACACAACCTCAAAACAGAACACCATAGTTGTGTAGTGCTTCTTTACAGAACTTGTGTTAGTTGCTATGAGTGGAATATATAGGTTAGAGAGGACAGATAGCTCTTTGCCTGTCCACTGCTTTGAATCATTCTTTCACACTACCTGGTTCACCTTTTAGCATTCTGAATTTGGAGTGGACAAATCTGAGACACCTCACATAAAAGACAGGCATACAAAGCTCTGCCATTGTTTTTGAAAATGAACGACTATTATTATTCTTTTCCTTTTGAATTCCAGAAGTGCCTTCAATATCATGTTTTAGTTGTAACTGGGAGAAAAGCCAACGAGCAAGACCAGGAAGAGACTGGAATTAACATCATTTTATGATTCCAAGGAGCCACTAGCCTTATAAGGATTCTGCTCTGACATACTAGGGGAGGCAGATCTACCCACACTGAAACCTCTCCTATTTTCTCCCTATTTCGATGTCTCCTAAAAAATTAAAAGCAGGTAGGCCTGTGGATGATGCAACTCTCAGGACCAAGCCTCCTTTTCCTAAAGTCAGTCTAACATTTGCAGAAGGGTTAAAGAAACCTTGCCTTTTTGAGAAATTAGGAGTTTTGCTAATTAATCACTTAAACATTTATCTCTAAGGGAAGAGATCTCTGGATTCCCCTAGGTACTGCAAAGGATTGGAAGCAAGGACAAAAGATTCAGGATGCAAAAGTATATAAAGCTGCATCCTCTGTATCTAGAATATGATTTCAGAGTCAGCTCTTTTCTCTTTAGACTTTTGTCAAGTCTTCATTGATTTTGATACCAAATATTTTTTGTTAACAATGGCACTTGATGCTGTACATACCAGGAAACATCTTTATCTTGGACAAAACCATTCTTAATTAAGGCTCCTATATCCAAAGTCACCTTGTGCAATTTCAGTTTAAGCTGAATGTCTTGTCTGTACTCTGCCCTGTAGCATTCCTTGAATGCATGAAGAGAGGCAGACACCTCTAGGGCTGAGCCACTTGCATCAGGAGAGGTTATCAATTAATTCTGCACAGTCTCACAACACTGCATATATGTTAAGTGGCATAGCTGTGGACTATACTCCCAAATGCTAGGTGCTTACCTATATTAAGTTGGTATCAACGACAGTTTTAGATATAGAAGTACACCATCCCCACACCAAATCTCAAGAAAAGGTAGGTACCATTACTGAATTCTAGCAAAATTTTAATATGTTTTGTTCTAAGGAAAGTAAAGATCATGCAGGCCAGTTTCTTAGGTATGACAGCTTTAGCTTAGATACTCACTTTTTTGTTGCTTATTAAATCATAACAACTTCCTGTACTCTGGTAGTCACACAAGCAACATCTAAGGCTTGTTTTTGCTGCTTACTGTATTGACAAGTTACATGGATTGTGTTTCTATTCTTTCAATACTATTCTTATGTGGTCTTTCTTTAAAATACTCTCTGAGATAGTAACTCTGTCTTGCCAGGCATGGAGGAGTGCAAAATATTCACCGATGTGTGAAATTTTAGACAATTCTGTAGATGTGTACTTTTCACTTACTTTCATAGATCAGGGAGTATTTCGAAGTGATCTAGCTGATAAGTAGCAGTTTCAACGCCAGTCAGAAGGAAGCTGTTTCAGCAGTGATGGCTACTTGTCTCCAGCTGTTGCTGCTGTTCAAATGACGATTGTTTTCAATTGGATGGTGCCTGCTGACCTCTAACCCCTTGAAAGGAAGAGAAGTGAAGGCATAGAAAGTAGGGTAAGTAGACTTGTTTCTTAGATGGATGCATACCCCCAACCCATGCCTGAAAAGGTTAAAATAACATAAGATAGAAAAGTTATTAAAGAGAAGAAAGTGAAGGCCAGTGCTTATTTTAGCAGTCCCTAGCTAAAACCAAACTAACTTGCGCATGGGACAGATGCAAATAATACATCAGCCTTCTAAACTTTGGAAAACAACCTGTTCTTTCCCCAGTCCAAAAGGCTGCCCCTTCAGTTACCATATTTTAAAACAAGACAGAGTAAATCGAGAAAAGGTAAGGAGTCCTGTATTTGATGGGTACCATAGGACTATGTAGTATTTACAGGCTCCCACTTTTTCCTACACACATATAATATGATGGACTCTCTCTGTGGCTAATGAGGAGCAAGTTACAGAAAACTTTTTGGGGGTGGTGGTGTGGAGGCAGAGATTATGTTGAGCAAAAAGTTGGGTGGGGTTTATTCACTTTCACCATTCAGACTATTCAGTCTCTATTGACATCTATACATAAAAACAGAAATTATGGTATTAATTTTGTTCTTGAATTATGAATAGGTTACACAGGCATATCTCCTTCTTGATTCAAACACTCAAGGAAAGATCTAGTCTTGGGCATCTACTCTCAAGAGTCTTCAACGTTTTTAATAACAAGTGACAGGAAATGTAGACTGCAGAAAAAGTTTACGGAATAGAAAACAGTACAATGTCTAAAGTGGACACAGTATATGAGGGTACGTTTCCCTAAACCCAGGCATAAGTAGAACATGAAAAGTTACAAAAGTTCTTTACCTGATATCATGCTTTCTTCTTCTGTCCTGTAAAACTGGGCCTGTTCAGTTGTAGTTCCACAAGAATGAACCGTCTATATTTTCTCTTCTTGTAGCTGCTAGGTATATACAAAGTATATACAATAAGTCATTTGCAGTTGTTATAATTGCCAAGAGCATTGTCTTATGAACTGATAACTCATTTACTTAAACATTACTTCTAAGTGGAGTAGCTTAGAACTTAAGTCCATTTTTTTGTGTGCGCTATAGTTACTGGCTTAGTGATGCTGGTTAACCAATAAGGTAAATGGCATTTATGAATACACACAACCAATCGATTTTCTCTATCAGTCAGTAACTACAGTGACTTGCAAGAAATGTTGGGAAGGCAGTGCTGGAACAAGTCTCTTCAAGGAGGACAAAAAGAAATCCATGGAGTTCTTACCTTACGATTCATCCTCATACTCAGATTTTCAGTCTTTTGAAATTTAACTGTCAGGATTTTTCTAAGGACTCCTGTTTTAAAACACTTTCCTCTGCAGTATCTCAGTTTCAAGCCCATGGCTTTTAATCACATGCCTAACTTTCTTAATCACATGGTTACCATTTGTTAAGAAAACTTCCAGTCATTAATGGAGCCTACTTGAATATATTTACTATATTTCGATCTGACGTACATATCTTACAAGAGGAGGATAGACCTGTTGGAAAAAGATAGAGCTGTTAAATGATCTTTAGTCTTGAAGAGAGGTTTTTAGCTGTGAGTACAACATTCTATAATTTTATTAGTCAAATGGGAGAAGTACAAAGAATGAACAAGAACTAAATGTGACTTCAAATCTTTGCATGCATAAATCTAAAAAGTAAGCTGAATGCAACCTAAAGAAAAGGCTAACTTTTGTTCTACTTATTTTAGTGTATATATAAACCAATTCAAAAAGTAAGTACACTTTTGCCTATGTTTCTACAGTAAGACCAAGGTAGAGCTCACTGTAGAAGCTTTTTTACTGCACATGTCTTGGATATGAATTTTTCCCAACACAATATACTCAGAGCCTATTCCAGTTCCCCTTTTTGGGCTCCGTCTCAATTTATTAGCTGTGTTCCTTGTGACTGGAATGAGCAAGTCTTGAGCCAAATGGCTGTCCTAAAGCCCTAATTATCTTCAAATTTGGGCCAAAGTCCTTATTGGTCTACATATTAAAGACAAAAACAACCAAAACCTCAAGATTTAGGGATACTCATTCCTTTTTTCAGCTGAAACTTGTTAAGACTAGTACTTTGTTTTGTTTCTTTTCTTTTCCCTCAAAAGCTTGATTGTTAAATAGATATAAGTAAATTTGCTAGACATTTGACAATGTTATTTCCATCTTCCACCGTATTAGGAAGATGCGTCTGCTGCCACAGTTTGCTGTACTAGAAACAGAGTCAATTACAGAAGGAAATTAGAAGTTGACACAAAGGTCAGAGAGTAGGTGAACAAGGGAAGAGAAGTTCTGAAATTACACAGCTCTTGCAATTAAGGTCTGATAGTCCTTCTTTTATGGGTCATGGGAGCTGTGGCAGTTTTGATAAATGATTTAACTTTTATAACAGATCTATCAAGGATAGCAATGGCAGAGGAAAAAGTTCTCTTTACAAAAATCACTTACAAGAAAGGAGTCAGAAAGTTCCTTCAGCTTCCTTAACCTCATTGAATCTGGGTAATTCAACTGCCACTCTCAGCCTCGAAGTTCTTATTCTAGGAACACTTCTAATATTTGCCAAACCACTGGTAAATCTATATGCTGTCACATTTGACAGAAGAGTGTAAGTTTCAAATTACAGCACAAGTAACTCCTGATTTAGGATGCAAAACACGAAATAATACATCACACTAGCTTTAATGAAAATCAAACCCCACAGAAATTCTAGGCACACCTCATATACCACATCCTCACCTTTCAGTGGTGCACTCCCCATGCTCTGGATTTTGGTTCTGTTTAGAAATTGATAATAAAAAAAAGTTAATAGCATCCTTATACTACTAAGTTGGTTGTAATACTCTTGTGCATTGTCTTACTTTGGATTTATATTGCTACTGAAAGGAACTGGTCACTTCACTGTAGAAGGAACTATACTTTTCCATTATTACAAAGTTCCAGACAAACAGAACTGAATGACTGTTCTTTCTGAAGGACAGAAAGAAGTGGGTGGGGAGCAAGGATTACAGTTAAATGCTGACCTAAAAATAAAAATAAGTCCCACAACCAAATCAACCCTTACATTCCCTCTTAGCTAAACAGAATAATCTGTGCACTTTTACAATAGCTGTACTTACTTTTGTGGATTCATTGTGTGGAAGCTTGCCTCTTTAAAGCATTAGACAAAACTATAATGCAGCAGAATCTAGGGCTGCATTAGGTGTGAATCATTTTCATAATAAAAAGGTTTAAAAAAAAGGAAAGTCTGTCAAGCCCTGATAAAACATAGAGCATATTTCAAGACTAAGGAAAAGATCTTGACTAACGTGACAAAGAAAACATGCAGCATGCTGCAGTAGTATATTTGCAATCTACATGGGAACTCTTCGTATTGTTAAGCATCACAAGGCAGAGTCAGAGAGAAAAAACATTATTAAATGAATTAAGTTCATGAACTTATAAACTCATACACCAGGACAACCTAAATACAGTAATATTTTTCCAAGAGTCCTTGAGACTGATCGTTTAAATTCTGAAATTTGTTTCAAGTCTTTCTCATCCCAGGTGTAAGATTGAGAGTTTTTTTTTTTTTTTTTTTTTTTTGTATGTTCACTTTTAAATGGCACTCTACTGTGAAGCAGAAGACCCGAGCTGATTAAGCCTGAGTGCCCTAATTTCTTGAAGCAAAGGGTGACTACTGCTTTTTTCCCCTCATGCCTTCTATAGTGCTCTGGGTGAACACTAGAAGAAACAGAGTGCTCAGCTTTCAAGGCAGTTGCCATCTTAAACACCAATGCACAGAACAGCTAAAAAGCACTTCACAGCTCATTCCAAAGTTCAGTTGTCAAGTCTGTGGAGACTCTTCCTGCTTATTCTAGCTTCTTTTTGTTTTTCCTTCTTTGACAGAAAACACAGCATCTAAAAGCTTTCTTTCTCTCTCCTCATCAGTCTAGCATGTTTCTCCCTAGAGCCTTTTGTCCTCAGGAAGATGGCAGCGACTTGCAAAAGCCTTCAGCCACACCAGGGAGGGGAGGAGATAAAACATACCCTGTGTGTGATAAAGCCAGGGGCAGAAAGAGGGCACCCACTGTCAGTGGAGCCTGCACAGTGTCCCAATAAGTTCAAACAGGAGAAAAAAGAAACAAGCCTTCATATTTTTCAGATTTGCAGCTTTTAATACCTCCAGAAGCCTCAGCAAACACCTCTGAGCAGGAAGCAGACCAGAGTTGGTATTTGCTGTAAAAGTTAAATTGAGCTCCAGAGGACAGATGAGAATTAGTCCAAAAAAGCATTCTTGACCCAAAGTGTTAGCTAAAACCACAAAAGTCAAGGTGGGATATTTGTTGCAGGACTGCTGTACCCCGAAACACATATGCACACCTGCAGAGATACCTGAATCTTGCCTGTGGCACCTCAATCACCAAACTTGTCAATAAAAAAATGAAACAGCATTAATCCTATATCATTAGTAATGAAGTATTTTCTGCAGTTCCCTGGCATCTACTTTGACACTGTTCGACCAGTGATTGCATACGCTGATCCTCATTTCTCCAAGTGTTAATTCAGCAAACTAGTCTGCAGCCAGGAGAAGTGAGCATTTAAATAAAAAGCAGCTGGCCTGTTACAATGGACGCATATTCAGAACCATGCACAGCGTGTCTGAGCACTGGACACCTCTACCCATCTGTCCTCCTTACTCATGTTTAACTAACTCTGAGGTATGACCATCTTCTTTCTAACATGAAAGCACTGATCCTGTGCACTTGGAACTGGTTAAGTAGTGTTGATTCCTTTGCTGGCCTAGGACCAGAGCCACTTCTCATCCCAGCTGACTACAGACTAGCACGTTTTGTCAGCTCTGTAACTTCAATTAAGATTTATAGATATTAATGACAATAGGGATAGGATGGAGAAAAAAAAGTATTCAGACTACTATGGGAGCCTCTTAACCAAGCTCTAAATATACCCAGGCTCACATAAAAGCATTTAATTTACTGAGTAAATGAATTCTCACATAGCTGGTCCTAAATTCTAATTCAACAAAAGCTGCTCTTGGGTCCAGAGCAGCAGTACTGGAAATGCTTCATTCTCTCTACATTCTGCAGTGGTGGGAAGCCTGCTGAGGTCTCTCCAAAGTACTTTGACATACCAGGAATCAAGTGTCTTTGTTCAGAGGTACTGGCTGTCCTCCAATCTCAGGTAGGAGTGGGTATATATTTTACTCAAAAAATTTGAAATTTTAATAATAAAAAGCATGCACTTCATCATGATTACTGTACAGTAGCAATAAAACTTTCTGTAATACAAAAGACGGCTTCTGTTTCTATGTTAAATAAAACAAGCCAGAAAAGAAAAAGCCATATATAGCAACAACATTTTGTTCTCTGGTTAAAAGCAACATCATTTTGCATTCAAGTATTCATAATGTGGGAAAGCAGCAGAACAGACAAGTGCCTATGAGACAACTAATATTTGATTAATACTGTAACTCCAAATGAAGGAAACAATAAAAAGGATCAAATTATTCTCAATGGATCAGGAGCCAGGAAAAATAAAGCACGACCACAGTTCTTATGAATACTGACAGAAACCCATGACTTGTACGTTTTGAAGTATGCATAGCTATGACAAATCTGTGACATGAGGCCTACACCCACTAACTGTTATGGAACTCATTCTGCACTATAAACAAAACAACAAATAAAACCACACATGCAGCTGAACAGAAAGAACATAAGGAGATCAGTATACGTACTTGGGACTGCAAAGTAGCATGTAACAACAAGCACATGAGCAGAACACGACACTGTGGTCACTGAAGTTTTACATTAAAAAAAAAAAAAAAAAAAAAAAAAGAAGAAAATATATGGATTAAAGTTTGAGGAATGTGAGCACTATAGCAACAGTGGTCTGCAGTAGAAGAAGAATAAAACAGGAAGGGCGTTACAGCTCCAAATGCACCTTGGCCCCTATTAGTCTGCCTCAAGCACAACCATGAAGCAGCAGCCACAGCTTTTGTACCTCCCCTGCCTGCTGCAGGTCTCAACCATGTTGAGACTTGGCCACCAAGATTACATACGCACCACTCTTTGGGTACCCGTAATGTTAGCTAAGCAAAAATTCTGCCTTCTTTAAAGACAAAGTTTATCCAATTATACAGAAGATTCTTAAATTCTGGGTGGTAGCTTAGCACAACGGACCGTTTTACAACATTTCTTACAAAAGCTCAGTCTCTAATGATAATTTGAGCAAGACCAAATAGGGGTTGAGTAAGCCAGACAGACACTTACTGTTCCTATATTTCTTTATCAGCTTCAGTTTGCTCACAACCTATCTGCTCCCCTTCCTGCTTTGGTCAGCATTTTCAGTTCTTACAATCCCTCTGAACTTTTTTTTTTCAATTTAAAAATGATGCAGAGCAACTGGAGTCAGGGAAGGTTGCTCCTAATCAATACTTCTCCTGTTGTTTTTCAGAGCTTTTCTATGTGCTTTCTGGTGGTTTTCTACTTTAACTACTGTCAAAGTAGATAATCCACAAGGAAATGAGATACACAAACATCTCTCTTTCAGCACATGTAGCTTCCTTTCGATGTAGTGGTCAAAGGCTATAGATGGTAACATACAAAACCTACCTGCGGTAGGACAGAAAGGAGAATATTCAGAAGAAAATGTACATTTAAACTAGCAATTGTTAAGCATACAAAAATACTTTTTCCAATAATGCTGTTAGAACAGATCCACCTAGTTACACTGGGTTGGGGAGTGAGATTTTATTTAGCCAAGCTTAACAAAACTCTGCAGTTGGGGCTGTTAAAAGAACAGCTAAACGGATTTTGGCACGTAGAGTTTCATGAACAGGGGCTGTTTGCAATCGCATTTAGTGGACATCAGAGGTTATGAATGCCACTGGTACGGTACTGACTACCTCAGACATTTCAACAGAAACTGTATCAGCTACTTGAATGATTGTTTGTAGCTGAGGGATTGCAGGAAAACTCCCATTACTGAAAGAAACAACAACAACAAAAAAAAATAATAAAGAGAATGAGCATAATACACAATTATTGATAACAAAAATCATGGCAAGGATTATCAAAATCTAGAAACATTTCCAAACAACAATACCAAAATATAATTCACTGTGATGTTTTCTGACATCCAGAAAGCTGTAAGTTAAATGAGGAAAACGATTTAGCCTGTTCCCTTAGCAAGTCTTGGTCAGCTGCTAGCTCTCTAGAGATTATGCATCTGTAAACAGATACAATACTGAAGACTCAAAGAAAGCAAATAACCTGTTCTCATACAGCTTTCCTTGCCAGAAAATTAGTTTTTGAGACAACTGGCAGATAACAGCTTTATGCGGGAGCTAGCAAGACTGTACAAAAAGGCTTTAAAAAAAATGAAGGAGTAGCACAAATACTTCAGCACTAGAATCTGAAACGGTGTAACCCAGAGAAAAGGCTAGACTTCAAACGTGATGCAACACAGGCAGGAGTGGAAATAGTATGAGTGCAATCACAGTGGCTGCTAGTGTCTACTACCTGCATTACACAGGATTTGGAGATAAAATTATTAATCAGAGTGAAAATCTGCACAAATTGAAAAAAGACCATGTAGCAGTACTGTTTAGGTTAAACGTTTAACCAGAAATTTCTGGCTGAATAAAAAATAAAGAGCAAATCATTAGAAAATAAGATGAAAACAAAGAAAACCCAACCACACTCTATGTAGACATTCCAAAGAACACAAAACGGATGCTATTGCACAGGGAGTGCCAATACTGATCAAGCAAAAACATTATTGGCAAGCTATTTTTTGCCATACTTGAGCAAGTTTTTATCTAGCTCAGTACTCTGTAGCTGAGAAAAAGAAGGAAGATAAAATAAAAATCGTGGTGACCAGATACAAGGTTATCTGTCCTCGATGCAAAGCTCAGCCTACTCCCTAAAATAATAATAATAAAACACACAAAACAAAACAGTTTTCAACTCACTACATGGTCTCATTGGTTTATAACTACCAATGAGAGCAGTAGAAACTTCAGTATTAATCCAAGTCTTCTGCCTTCCCCCTACTTCTCCAAAGTACAGTATTTTAATTACAATGCTAGTGTTAAAATCCCCAGCTCAATGGCTATAAGGTTTCTTTCCTGAACTGATATTTTTATTTAGGCTTCTACAAGAAGTAGTAATAGAAGTCATAGTAATAGTCACAGATATAGTATCATCCAACAAAAACAAGGCTCAAAAAAGGCATTTATCTCTATCATCACAGTTATCTAAGCTCCACTTCTGTGTGACTCTGAAAATATCATCAGCGTCCTCCACATGAATCACCTGAGGGCTGTACCTGCTAACATTTATCCATTTTGACCACAATCTACATACAACAAACAGTAGTCTCTTTCTTCTTGCCCATAAAAATGCCCTGAATAACATCATACCCTCAGACAACACTCTGGCTACACCATTAACTCTCAGAAGCACATTATAATAGAATATTTATATATAATTCACCATACAAAGATAGACAATAGAAGATCAGTTAAAGTTTTTAATGGAATCTTGTCCATATTTTGTCCAGTTTTTCAGTTTGTCCAATAATCTATCCAGTGTTGTTCAATTCAATTTTTAACCTAAATTAGATCTGAACAGCAAACATCTGTATTTTATAAGAATATTTTTAGAATTTTAGCATGGTAAGCTTTTATTTGGGGGGGGGGGGGGAGCAGGAGGGGAGGTTACACAGGTGTTTGTTTTTTTTTGAAGGATTAAAGGATTTAAATTTATGACACATACTTTCATGTCATTTAGACTTTGATCTTGAGGATAAACTTCTGCTAAGATGCTCTTGCTATCTGTCCTTACTTATTGTCCCCTATCAAAATGACAGAAGCCTAACTTTTGTAAATAGAAGTGATGGATACTCCTTCCTGTGAACTACTGGACAATTTTGCTGTAAGAGAAACTGCAATTCATCGAGGAGCTGAAGGACTTCTATCTGATCTTATGAAATTGAAAAACCTCTTTTCAAAGGCTTGAATCAGCAAAACAGGGAAAGAACAAAGGAGCGTAAAGACAGAGACAGTAATTACCAAAAGAAGAGTAATTAAAATAGACCAGAGACTGCTTGAAGCAAACACGAATACATTGGTCAGAACAGGTCCATTAGGGCAGATTCATTCTAATAACAGTTCACGAATTAATGTTCTTTGCAGGAGAGAGGGAGCCTGGGAGAAAAGCTCAGCACTGACATGAAAGATCTGCTATGGGAGAGAAGGGAATTGAAGGGATAGAAGTACAGTGAAGCTCTGATTTATGAGCATGAAGACAGTTGCAGATAAGTCTCAGCATCAAGCCTAACTATAATCAGGTCCTTAGTCCCAAGGAAGCACAGTTGGTCCTAGGACCATTTAGTAACCAGCACTCACTTGACTCACAACAGAATTATTTAATAAACCACCTCAGTTACTTCAGGGTGACATTCCTGTACAAACCGGGCAGGCAGGCTCTATCCTGTTACCCCAAACATCCACAATCTCCAAATATTCATACAGATTTGTACATAGCACCATTTCACTCTGGTGACCAATGTCAGGATTTCCAGTTGTGTCATTTGGCTACATAAAATTCCTGTCTCACATGGAAGGAAGGCTCAAAATGAAATAGTGAGTGAATGAATAAAAGTTAGAGGTCCCACAAGATTTACACAAAGTAGCTTTGCTGAAAAAAATCTCTTCCCTGACTGCATGTTGCCTGTACGCTGCTCTCAGAACAGATTTTATTGGTAGTGTATAGAGACGTGTATATGAGCATATGCAGCATATATTGAGACAGTGCCTATTTCAGGCCTTCAGGAACAAGAGATGCTACAGGGAAGTAAAAATAGAAATTCCAGAAGTCTCAGTTCACAATGCAGCATAAGGGCTGCATCTCATACTCTGTTTATGCCTCAGCTTCCCCCATCAAGAAATTAAAACAAAAAACCTATAGCCTCTTATCAACCTTGCAAAATCAGGAATAAATCCACTAATGTTTCCAAGGTGAAGAGATTCTGTGAGGGCACAGGCTTAGCCACAGATGCATTTTCTTTATGTGGTGACCATTAGGCTTATTGATTTTAGTACAGAAAGAGGCTACCACTGGCTTTTTATTCTGATACCAATTCAGAGCCAATACAGCTAAGGGAAGTAGACTGAAGTGAATTCTGTTTGACCCTTCATCAACACAGGCACTTGCTTTCAGGCAGTGGAGTGACACTGGTATACTGCTGGTGTTGCTTTTACTAGAGGGAAAAAAGTTTCTTTTCAGAAGTCTTACTTAGTTCCTTCTAAATCTCTAGTGCATTTCTTTGTTTGTTGGTTTGCTTTGCTTTGCTTTTTGCTGTTGTTGTTTGTTTGCTTTACCTAGAAGAGCCATTGAAATTTAACACTGGACAACCTGTGGGATTATCTCAGCTAACTAAATATACCAGAATTACCAATCACTGTTTCTGCTTTAAGGTTGTAACAAACAGATACCAGGTGAAGCTACAGGGAAAAAAAGTGATCATGGAAAAAATAACAATAAAACATCACACCTGTTCAACAAATGTAGATTTAGCTTTAAAGGGTCTAAATCTAGGGCAGCATGCCTTTGTAACAGGCAAAAGCCAGAGGAAAAAGTTCAGCTTGAACATTCAAAGAAACAGCAGGAGAAGGAACCTTCTTTTACTTCTAAACTGAACACATTTCTTTGAGAAATAGCAGGTATGGAAACTCAAAAGTCCTTCTATTTTCTTTTCAGAATACAGCCAAACTTTAAAGTCTCATCCAGAGGACTATACACAAAAAATACAAAGCAGCCTGGGATGGCAAATCAACCCATTTTGCATCTGTGCGATTCTGTGACCGTGCCAGTGGCCTCTTGCCTGCACAGCTTGCCAAGGGATGTTTAAGGTAGCCCCGCAACAGCAGCAGCCGCTGCCACCTTCATTTGCAGCCCCATCCTGAGCACAGGCAGGAGCAGGTCACAGCCCTGCCTCTTCACATAACTGCTCCATGTTGGAGGGAGCAAGCGGCGGGGAGAAAGAGGAGTGTAGGAAAAGAGGAAGAAAGGAAGAGAGAAAGCCCATAAAGCCACACATACCTTCCCCAACACCTCGTGCCTCCTCCTCATCACCGTGCAGACCAGGTCTGTATGCACCTCCTGTCCTCATCCACCTTTCCTCCCTTGCCCAGGCCCTGTACCCACCTCAAACCCCACTGAGCTCCCTCAGCCTCTCCTCCAGCCCCTCTCAGCAGCCCCCTCCCCAGCTGCCCTTGGGACAGCAAACTTGTGCGTTGCTTGCCCTGCTGAGAAGCCCTGTGCTGACCCTGGCCCCATCCTCTATAGATTTCTTTAAAAATTAAATACATATTTCTTTAGCTTCAGATCTCTTTAGGTTGGGGAACAGCTTTGGAAGGTGATGAATTTTTAAAGAAGGTTAGAGAACTGAGGAATCGTTTTAGATAGAGCTGCAACATAATTTTAAGTTTTCTATTTTGCTACATAATAATTGTAACAGTTGCTTTTACAGCTACAAACTCATTGACACAGTAAGTAGAAAGAATGAATCTCTGGAAGAGAATAATGTTAAAAATCAGATACATTAAATTAGCGCAAGTTTACAAAACTTTCCCTCCCCACTGTGTTTATTTGAAAGGATGAGAAGAAGATACAGAGAAACCTGCATTTTGAATAGGGGGCAGCAGAAGCGGACCCTAGAATTGAGTTGTCTGCCTACAGTGCTGTCAAGGCTGACTGTCCTGTTGGGGATGAGTTGGGGGGTGGAGAGCTAAGTGGGAAAGTTTTGACACTGTTTAAGCACTGTTCAGCGGTAAGTAAAGCATTGGTGTTTGATAAACACTGCTTTGGTCACAAATCCAAAACATGGCACCATACAGAACTGCTGTGAAGAAGAACAGACCAGTACAGATACCTTGTACCACCATCTGTTCTCAGCAGAGTTTCAGCTAGGAGTCAGACAGCCAGGCATGGAAGAAAGTTAGCTAGGAAAGCATCGTGCATGAACTAGATCATACGTGGACTCCTGTAGAACATATGGAAGGTGAAGATCTTTCTACCTCACTGCATCTCACTTCACCCTAATACAAACAAGTGTGCTCTGAACTACCTATTGCCCACCCCTCAAAAAACAAAGTGACTAATTACTGTCATTATGACAGTCTAGCAAACATGTTTGAATAAATACGCAGCACGCACACTCATGCCCATAGCAAGGACACAGAGGTGAATGAAGGATTCACTTTGCTGTTACACACAGAAGTGGTCGTGACTGTCACTTACAGATTATTTGAATATCAGCCTTTTGCAGAAGGAGAGTTTCTGCACAGAGGATATCAAGGTAGCACAGAAAGGTCACACGTACTTCAGCAATGGCACAAAGCACCTGATTACTAATAGGAAGCATGAAACCAGCAAAGACAGAAAGGCTCTAAAGATCTGAGGAACATTAAGGCTGTCAGAAGGTTGCTTATACCAAAACCTCTTAGAAATACACATCGAAGAGGACAGACTCTCCCCTTGTTCTGACGATTATTCTCAATAGCAATGACACCAGAGCTTCATGGAGAATAGCTTTGTTTTAACAACAGGGCACAGGAAAGTAAGTGCATGCAGTCCAGTAAATACTGAACAGAAAAGCTAGGAAAAGAGCAGCCTAGAAGATGTGGAAAAAGAAATAAAACAGTAACTCTAAAGACAATGAGAAAGCAGGGAAAGGCATTCTGTAGGTGGCCGTTATTTACAAACAGAAATGACAAAGGTATTTCTGTATAATGTACATTTTGAAAGAATGGAAACCAATCATCTCAGCTCCCTTTTAACAGTTCCTTCTTTTCTTGAATTCAGTCGCCTGCTTCATCTAAATGGAAATTTCAAACTTGGAAATACAGCTAAGTGCTATATCCAACAGGTTTTAGTGTGTATCACTGCCAATGTCAAAGAGCATCAATGATCCTCTGCAGGGCCATAGAATCTCAAAGTCCAAATATCTGCAGATATGTCAGGACTACTGTAAAGGTGCTGTGCCAGCATTCAATTATGCATTCGTGAAAACCGATGTACGAAGGTTTCCACATGGATCACCAAAGCTCAGAGTTGCAGCACACACCACACTAAATGATCTGTTTAAATAATTTTAAAATATTCATGGTACAAAGGTAAACCAAGCAAGTTGTCGGTATTGTAATCTTAGAATAAATAAGTCACTTTCTATCTCTACGTGGAAAAATAAAACTAATTCTCACAAAAATCTGCCCAAGTCTCATCAACAGGGACTATATACACACATTTATTAATGACACTATAAACTTGCTTTTCAGTGGCAAGTGCTGGAAGCGACAAGTACACACCTGGCTGGCTACATCACATCCTGGGCCAATGGAAAGTTTGGTTCCCCTGGCTCAGGGAGGTCTGAACATTACTGTCCCAATCCCGTACACTGCCACAGCAGAGCTTTCCCAGAAGCTTGAGGAACGCTGTCAAGTCCAGAAATTCAGCAGAGGTTTTCCTCTGGTCCTTTTTTTGCAGGGTGAGGGGCAAATGGGAAGGGAGGGAGATTATGCTACTCATTTTTCATGTTGTACCATATTTACTTAAATCTAAAACCTTAGGGCACTTCACTTACTTTGCCATAGCTCCGCAAGACCAAAAGGATGATTCTTGGAAAAAATTGAAGTAAGATCAGGGATCGAATTATAAAACCCTTTGAGTAAAGATCTGGAAGAGTCTGCAAAATGCCATACATCTCTGTAACACTGTTGTAATAAAGCCTGTGCTCAGAGAAGCAAAAGAAAGTATGAGCTATCTTTCTAAGCCAGCTGATCTTCCAGTCTCAAACAAGGTTAGGTAAGGGTACAGGTTTTAGAAAACAAATGAACAAACAAACAGCCAAAAAAAAAAAAAAAAAAGTAAATGTCACAGCGATATTTGCTGTAAGAGTCGTGTAAATGTTATTTATTGTACCAAATGCATTTCCAAAACAGATGCCTTCCACAATCTTTTTGTTCAGCAACATCAAAATAAAAGTTACAGTTTGAGCCTTCTAGGCAGCATTACCATTCATAGGTTGCCATGAGGCCAGTTCATTCCAGCACCAGAAGAGCAACTCAGCTTGTTCCTCTATGCTGCCCTTCAGCCTTCGTTCAGCTCTGCGGACACGTCTCGTCTATCGTGGTGCAGAGCTGTTTGAAGAGCTAAGAGCTAGCCCCTGTATGGGACGTCCTGACCTACAGCTCCAGGCACAGACCTTTCTACATTACTTGTCACCCAAGAGTCTCGTATCAGAGGCACTCAGACTTGTTCTGCCTCTGGTATTGCCATCTCTGCTACTTGTGGGGAAGCCTTAGAGAGTTCAGGGTTTGGGTCCCAAAAGCTTTGCCATCAAATGTAGAAGTTTGCTAACACAACTTGAAACTTCAAAAAAATGCGATTTATCTGACAAAGACGTGCCAGACCACTACCAGACCCATTTCACTTGAGTCTCTACCCCTTATTTGTTTATATATTTAGAGCTCAGGACTAAAGGTCTTAGGACCACGTACATCTTAGGGATTCGCACAACTGGAACATTTTCACAGGGCCCTGAGAGATGCTAGATTTAAGTGACAGAAACATTTTTTCAGTAGAAAATCCTATTACTTAAGGGAAATCTTCTGGGGAAGTATTTTGAAAGGTACACAGATCCACAACTTTCCTTCATTAAAGCCTAAACACAGTACCATCATCTGAGCCAAGCTGATGCAAAACAAAAACACTTTGATTTTTCTCAAGTAGAATCAGCTATTCAGTTTTGGACAAATTCAATATTATTCTGTGTTATTTGAACATGCTGCCTCAGTGACAAATGACTTTGGCCATCACAGGGCTCTGGTTCTCCTCTGCTGCCCAGACATCTCTCACAGTATCTCCTATTCCCCTTCCCTCCTGAGCAAGTGCAAGATAAAAGGGAGAATTCATAGCCATGGGGCACCTCCTGGGGCTGAGGTGTAACTACATAAAATAGCAAGCATTTGTTATTCAGTTTACATTTCAAACATGGACAAGAGTTAAATACATATATATATTTTTATAACTTTATGAAAATTTAATATAATTTTCCTGCTCCCCAGGAAAACAAGTCAATTTTTCAGCTAGTTCCATTTAGTAACAATGAAGCTACAGGATCTCACTCACCAGAATACATTATTGCTACAAACACCGTAAATATATTACAGCCTCTCAACTTCTAAAGCTTGCCTTCTTGACTGAAATCCAGTTGCCACCTACATAAATAGCACCAGATTATCCTTTGGAAGGAAAATCAGACAGCACCACCACCAACAGGAAGAAGCTCATTTGTCCACAACTCAGTAAGGAGCTTCAAGACATGTTTCATTCTCAATATCCTGAGCTGAACTGTGCACCACTCATTAATCCTTTAATCTGAATAAAGGTCCTCCTGGCCGGTGTCAGCACACAGGCAGGCACCATTATATCACCAGAGAGCGTCAGTGCACAGGGAAGTTGTTGTTTTGTTTTCTTCACCACAGCAACAGAACTGCTTTGATTTACAAGGTTAAGAGACAGCAGAGAAGCTGTCACACCAGGTCTGTTCTCCTTCCTGGGGGCAACCTCCATGACTTATTTCCACAGACCAGTGTCTTTTTGTCCTTTCCCACTCCGCTCTTACCAATAGCAACCCCTGCACAGTACAATGCAGTACAACTACAGCGAGGCATAGGACTATATCCTACTAACTGTAGACAAAACAGGGTACAAAGTTTCTTTCAATCTGACTAGACAGTTTTTTGTTCTTCACAAATGCATCCTCTTTACCTTGATATTATTCACTTCAGCTTTGCTCCAGCCTGATAGTTTAGACTACAGTTTCCAAAACATAAAATATATCTTGGCTTCAGTGGTCCTCTGTTTAGACTCCAAACTACGTGACAGTGTAACACTCGCATACTACTGAATTGGTGCTGCTAGAGGGCAGAAGGAGGGGGGAAGGCAATGAAAGTTATTTCTATGTGGAGTTCGTTTTTTTAGCATTGTGTGTTGGACTTAAAAATTATTTTTCTTTATTCTTCTTAACATGGGCACCACTCCAGTGTTCGCTAGGCTGGAGTAACTTTCAAGGTGCACTTGTGTTACAGGTATGCAGAGGTATTTACCATCAATTAGGAGAGAGCCATCTATCAGACTCGGTGTACTTTTGAGCCTGCAGCCGCAACATTAAAAGGGCTACAGAGTTAGCTATGGACAAGCCTGAAATATGACTCTCTTTTGGATATCAGTTGCAAGATAAAAACATTTGCATGGTGTTTAAAGCAGCCAAAGAATCTTGTAGTCCTGCTGTTGGCTGTTTTCACAAAATTCAGATTTAAGGAACTTTGCTAGGACTGAACAAATTACCCTCAGTGTGCCACAGGCTAAGGCTGAGATCAGCAACACCAAAAACATGTCGAGTGGATATGAATATACAACCCTGCTCAACTCCACTTGTTACAAGAAGTGCCACTAAAGGAAGATTTTCTATTATGAAGGATCCCTTCCATCACAAAGCAACAGGTTAAGAGAATATCAGAACAGTCCAATTCACTTCAACTTCCAGAAAGCAGATCAAGTGAAAGCTTTGTGTGTTTGTCAAAACAATCCAGACACAGTAGAGATGCTGATACTTCTCACTGTGCTGTTTCCAAATTGGATTGACTGTGAGTACAGCAATTCTCCTCAGGAGTTTTCAGACAGAACCAGGCCTAGAGTATGGAGGCAACTGAATATGATCTGAGGCAGCAGTTTCCCAGGAGCAGTTAAGAGACAAATACCAGTATTTGTCACAAAGTAAAATCATCCTTCATCTTATAAAATGCATGCTTGCAATCTCCTTAAAACATTTGAGGCACTCCTGTCATTCCAGGGATGTGAGTGAACAAACAAAAGAAATACAGGAAACAGCATTTACAGTAGTTACTTACAAAAGAAAGAACTTCAGCACACCTTCCCTAAGTACTGGGGCTATCTTGAATCTCTTTCCTAGCCTCTCTGACTTAATTGGTTAATGAAAAATCATTAAGAACCATGATAAATGGTTTCTGCTCAGTCACATCAATGACAACAACCAAAGATGGATGAGAGATAATTAAAAGAAAAATGTTCCATTTACCTAGCAAGATGGAGGATGTTTTCTATGAGAAGCGCTCTACCAAATGTTTGCCAAATTCAGTACTGCTGAACACAGATCTGATCTCCTGCATGAAACCACTAAGTGTTTCCATAAGAAAGGATCTTCTCAGCCTTCCACTTGAATTTTATCTGGTTCTATAGCATTCATGTTTCTGGATGTTAGAAACATCTCTGAGAAGTCTAACACATTTAGCAGAGGAAATTTTAATCTTTATGTTATTTGAATACAGTCAGTCTTGATACCTGGGTCTGAGAAAGACCCTGAAAGAGGCAGTAAGACACCTTTTAGACCATGTCCTTCATTTATCCCTGCCATGATTTTCAAAGCTTAAATCTTTTTTTTTTCTTGACATTGATCACAACATAACAATAAAGCAACATTTTCCTCTAGCAGCTTATAGTTCTCTTGCTAATGAGTCTGACAGCAACAAGGCTTGGTAGTGCCTGACCACTTTCAAAACCTATCCAGAACCCTGAACTAATACTGTTTCACTTGATGGGGTTTAATACAAATTGGACACCAGAATTTGCGGACAACATTTTTTTAAAGTCCATTTCTTATGCCACCTTTGAGTAAATAATCTCAGAAGAAGAGAGCAAGAATTAAACAGAAAGTTTTACCACAGAATAAAGTATTACAAGGAATCTTGTAAATTCTTGATGAGAGGTTGAAGAGCATAGTGCACCCCCTGCACGGCCTGTCAGCACAAACCCTGAAACCTATGTTGGAAACAGCTGACAGCAGGCATTGCTTTGAACATCAAATAGACATTAGAATTAAGGAGCCTCTGAGTCAAGTATGGGCTTTCTGTAATAGTCAAATGCTTTTTGGAATATGGGAAGCAGATACTGGATATATTTGACGTGTTTTTACTGACCATCCACCACTTAGAAGTTTATTTGCTATTAAAAAAAAACCAAAAACCTCTATTCATAAATCTTAACCTCGCTATGTTGAAAACAGCTGAAACAGATTGTATCTTTATCAGCACTGAATTCAATATGAGAAGAGTTTTGATTTAGTCAGCATACACAGGACATCTCAAAAGAATAAAACCCAACCAAACGCACATGCCCCTGTGGTATAAGACATGGGGAGGGCAACTCACTAGGCAGGCTGTTTTACTGTGAGCGCTAAAGCAAGTTCCCATGGAAGTTACTGGCTGGTGAAGTTCATGTCCTTGTGCCCAGGTTCTGAACACCCGTACTCAGAAGAGACATTTAGGCTTTCTCTGGGATAGTAATGATATTATCCTGACTGAAAATCTGCCTGAAGGCCTGCAAAGACACTTAGATTACATGTAGATTTATTATAGATAGAGTTGAGTCTAGGTTATTTCAAGATGACCTGAGCCTTCCTATTGACTATAATCACTAGATTCCAACTCTTTGCCTTAGAGCATTTTTTCCCCTCAACCTGAATTATTTTGGAAAGCTACAACCACATTGTTTCACCCATTTCTAAAAACAAGACCATTGATAAAGCTGCTTTGTGCCTACTAAAACCCAAGGTGAGATAGGAGTGCAAATTCCTGCTTGCCTGCATCACACTGCAAACAGGCTGCGAGATACATGAAGTTACCTTTCTATTGCACTGAGCACTACTGATAAAGCCTCATCTGGAACACTGCTAGCAGTTTGGGGGAAGACACTACAGGAGTGATAAAATCTAGTCAAAGTGCATCCAGGTGAGAGAAAAGAAAATGAGGGAGAGTGAAAACACCACCAGCAAAAAAAGCAGACTGGACAGATAAGCACCATACGGTCTTGTATGGTGACTGAGGGAAAGCCAAAACTTTTCAAGTACATAAAAGACTGCCTTTTTTGTTTGTTTTGTTACCCTCTCAATGTCAGCTTAACCCAATTTTCTTGCCCTATCCATTACTGCAAGAAGAATGGTAAAACACTTGGTAAATCTGTTTTACAGATAAACACTGCAATAGATTGCTTGGAGGATCTGAAGAACGAATTAGACAAACATCTCTGTGGCTGATAAAGGCATAGTCAATAATGCCGCATGGTGCAAGACAGAATAGATGTTCTCTCTTTTTTTTCCCCCCAATTCTGTGATTGTTTATCTGTGTATAGTTCTCCTAGATTCCAAACACATCTCTAAATAGTTCATACTTCTGCAAGTCAAACCCCGGGGCTCCTTATTTTCTTCTAGGTGCCCACCACACATACACACACACACACAGACACAAAACGAGTAATCACCTCTGAAGAAGCATGGTCTAAGTGAAAGGCTTTGTATGACAGAGACAGCAGTTGATTGTAGTTGCCCAGGACAGTTTCTGAACATCAATTTTCCTACATACACTCTGGCTGCTTGCTATAGCAACCAGCATTTATTATGCCCCCAACAATATAGTGTCGCTATTTTAGATACCTGTTGTGCATAACCTAATGCAGTACCCTACAAGGGAACAATGTTACAAGACATGCAATTAAGGATCACATTGCGAATACACTTAAGGTCAAGTGAGGTTGCGGAGCCACTCTTCTTTATGGAAATACCCGTCAAGGTTTGGCCACACACCCTCAGTGTGCTTTACCCAGGCTGTTGCTATACATTTGTGAAACGTAATGTTGTTACCCTGCAGCAAGTTTACTGTTTCTACCCTCCAAGTCACTTTAAAATGTTTAACACTAGGTGGAAAATACAGAAATTTATCTGCTTCCCAACTCCAGGATTATTTACCTGAAGGGTAATCTTGCCTCTCTCGTGGCCTGTTCTTTACTGAGGAGCCCAGATGATTCCCAGAGAATTGCCTTGGAAGCTCTCAGTGATTTACAGGATTTTGCAGGATTATGTAGAGTGTTTCCCACCCCAGCAAACTTATTGATTTCTTCCCCCTCCCCCTCTCCACAGAGGGATTTGAAAGGACAATTTCTAAAAGTGCTACGGCTAAGCTTCTCCATCTTTGTGAACACAGTTTAGTTAAAAGAGATGAAACTTCTGCCTCAGAAACCAGATGCAAAGCAAAACAACTGTGTGTACACCGATGGCACAAAAAGGAAGAGCTGGGACTACTCATTTTTCTGACAAGCAAGCAATGTATCTCAGCATTCATTTATGGAGGACTTCACACAGCCTAGCAAACAGAAGGAGGAGGTGGAGAAGAGAAATGAAGGAAAGATCAAGGAGAGAGAAGTTGTACATGAGGGGAGGACGTGAACAAAAAAGTTAGCTCTAGTGGAGAGCTCTAGAAGTAGTTGGGTACTGCTGAAAATAGGCTAAGGGTTAAACAGTGGAACCAGGTGTCAGAGCTGCACAGAAGCAGGGACGAGCACAGCAATAACACAAGCCCAATACATGCCGTTGCCCCATAGGCAGCATTACAGAGGCACCCTTACACCAGCTGCCAAAAATGGGCTCTACTAGAATTTTCTGTACTAGTTTCCTCTTAAATGGGCATCTTATAACAGTAAAATAATAATTAAAAAAAAAAAAAAAAAAAAACACCAAAAAAAAAAACAAACCACAATACATTTAATTCTTTATCAGACTGCTCTCACTGGACAAAGCAAGCTTAAAATGCAAGCCCTAAGCACTGTAGGATACATTTTTAATCAAGTATTTGAGTTGCTATTTGCAATTCATTAAGAGCAAGAATCAGTAGCTTCTAATGGCTGGAGCAGCCGCGCTGCTCCTCTCGCAGTTTGTGGCACGCACACCACGTTGCCGCACACATGGCAGCGCTTCCCTCTGGCTATAACAAAACCGAGAGCAGATGGCACCAGCTAGGGAGCCATTACACAGTTTCGAAAGCACCTATGAATGTAAACCACTGAACATAAAGATGACTGTCATCACCTAATGGTCATCACACAGGACTTCTTGTTCCAAATATTTCACTGTCTCCAACCACAAGAGCAACCTAAGGGTTTCCAGCACTTGGCACAAGCACTAAGGTTATAACAGAATATCAGCCCTCCAGCCAGAAGAGAGCAACCAGGCACACAGCAGTTACTAATTTTATGCTGTCTAGATAAAAGAGCACAAACTTTAATTGAATCTGATTTCACCCATTAAGAAAGCAAAAACAAGCATGCATTTCTAATCCTGCTGTGGCAACACGCAATCTATCCATATTCCTATCACCTGAATGATATTTTTTAAAGCATTTAATAGAACTTTCAGGAGGCTTTGTCCAGAAAGTTCAGTGGACTCTCACAGTAACATAACTGAAGCTTCTGTTCATTCCAAAGCAAGCAAACAGCTAAACACATAGAATGCACAAGAAAAACCAACATACACAAAATAAACAAACAGAAAGCCCCAAACCCACAAACAATAACATCACAACAGTTCACGTGTTACTTTAAAGACACAAAATTCCCATCTCCTCAGACTGTATTTATTCATTTGTCTCACTAAGCTCACATTGGACTGTTTGGAAGGATGATCTGTACTGACAGTGACTACAGCGCACAAACTGGCAATGCTGTACTCAGTGTGCCACATGTACACCTCTTAAAAGCATGTGCACAGGTTCCTTTAGCTCAACACTCAATAGTGATATAAGTGTAAGATAGAAGTTTTCTTCTATTTACTTTACAAATAAACAGAAACATTGAGACTACATGATTGTGGATGTGGTAGAGAAACTTCTGTTTTGTGAATTATGTGCCCCTGATTCTTGCATATTTCTAGATAATCCACATGCACTCACCGTTCTCCATTTCGGTAGAAATATCCTCATGGCCATAGTAGTAGTAATATTCCTGCTCTTTGGCACAGCTCTTTTCAACACAAGACATTATATTTAAATACAACTGATATTGTCACATTGTCTTTGCTTTTGTCTGAAACATTTGCACATCTGGATACCAATAAAAAAATAAAAATCGTTATCCTTTCATCTCTGGATACTTTTAGGGGATAACACTGGTTTATGGTAGGTCCTGGTGTGACAGTTTATATTCAATAGTATGTGTTAGGTTAAAAAAAAATAAATAAAAATCAGAGCCTACAGAGTGTGTAAGTTAAGATTTACGCTTTCCTATACTATTTTTAAAATGCCACTGATTCTGCTTTTTTCTTTTTTGTCAATGATTGCCATAATTTATATTAAAACATATAAAAATATGTGAAACTATAATGTAATGTTAACGTCGGGAAAAACACTGCAAGAGCAGTATTCAATTGTGTAAATATCTCCTAAGAGATGTAGTGAAATCCTGCATCTCTTGATTCCTTTAACAGTAGGCTGGATAAGCCATTTTGAGAAGGGCAAGGGAATCCTGTAACAGACAATGGGAGCTGGTTGATGTGATCTGTCTGCACCAATCTGTTCTATTTTTAATTGAGGTAGTTCTGTGGTGATCCTGTAAGGCAAGGTTACTGCTGTAAGCATATTGTTGGTACTGCAATTATCACATAAATAGTCAGCTCTGACATTTCCTCTCAGCTGAGTATGAATTTCTGCCAGGTTGCTTCCCTGCAACATTTGGCAAACAAACCCATCTTGATCAGAAGGTAATTTATTGCACACTAGAGTTCAGTGGGTGTGATCACTGAAAATGACAGATAATCAACAGTTTGGGGGTATAATAGAAGCAGCAACATATTTATGCACACAAATTAAAATGGCATATCTAATGTGAACATTTACAAGCAGATTTTTTTGCTTGTTTGGTTTTTAATAAGTGGACAGATCACAAGGACTGGTAAACCTGGGGTCCAACACCCTCAAGAACAGGAACACAGATTTAGGCAGCCTCCTGATCTCACAAGCAGCTCACTGCGCAGGTAGGCTGAGTTGTAAAATGCTCAGTAAGCGTTCTTCTGCTGAGAGAGGTTTATACTGTCTACAGAGCAACCCAACGCAGATTTTAATTAGCTCATTTGGGCGGTGGTACCAATACATATATGACAGCATGGATTGCAAACGTAACGTAAGAAGCTGAATAAATCCTTAGCAAAGTACATGTAGCCCATGGCAGCTGCGACTGATTTAACACCAGCTCTGACTGCAGCGTAAGCATATTGTAGAAGCCTAGCTTTGGAGGTGCACTCATAAGCTAAGAGCCTCAGCCTCGCTGACTTTCAGAGAGACACATGAACTAGGCGAAGCTGCCCATGGTAAGAGATGCTTCATTACTTTGAAAAACCATGTCAACAGATTATTATGCTAACGATTTGTTACACTACCTTTGATTCACTTGTTTTTGTGTGTTTTTTACTGTTGTATTTAGGGTTCGTCTGGATAAAATGTATCCCCACTTCTAACACAACTGCTTTTAGAAGCTGGTTTTGCCCAGCAAGCTCTGTACAAGTTGAAAGTGTTCTGTTGCTGTTAAGTGCACAGTGGTAGCTGTTTCAAGCTTATTTGATGTAAGGAAAAAATAAACTTGCATAAATTTTGCTACAGGGCTTTACACCTCACTGAGGCACCGATGCTTTGAAGACAGAATCCCTTATAAAACTATCCAGAAGACAGTACTCTGTTCAAGCCATAGTCTTTGGGATAATGCAACTAACTGGTGCTGTGGCCTCATAATAAATTTACCAGGAGACAAATGCATTTCCTATTGACCCATGCTAAATCTTTAAACAAATATCTCTGCAATCTTTTCCAGCCGTCTTGAGAGAAACTCATTCTTTTTACTATTGCGCCAACCAAAATGAGTACAACCAAGGGCAAAATGTGTTCAACAAGACCAAAGTAATAACGCTGCAGAAGGCAGACAAGCCCAAAGCATGGCCCAGAGGCTATTAGTTAACCTACAAGTTCAGCATGAACAATCTTGTTTTATATGGGCAGCCTAGAATTTAATAAAAGCAAGGCAAGTAGCAGCAGTTTTATTTACATTTCAGCTTTATGAATATCCAAACAAAAAGCAGGCACCAAAGACCACTTACAGGCTTCTCCTCATTTGCTGCTATTATGAGAAACAAAACAAACAAAGAACTGCAAAACAGTGCAGAAGCATTAAAAAGGTCTTAGGACACAAAATCACCTAAAATGTTTTTAGACACTGGAGCATCCTGCAGTGAAGGCTCCCACTGGCAGTATTTTAGTTGATGGGAGTCTAAATCAATAGATAGGTCTCTAAAAAGCTGAATGCCTGTTGGATCTGTCTTACAGATCCAAAAGAAAGTGGACTTTTCCTAAATTTCTGTAAAATTTGCCTAGGCCATTAGTGTAGAAGAGCCCATAAACAAAGCTGACTGAGTATTCTTAGCAAGCTAAGAAACACAGGAGGACAAGAAGGCTGGCACAGAAAAACCGGGAATGAAGAGCTGAAGAAAACATTTGAGAAGAGCAAATGCAAGATTTTCTGTTCTCTTGTTCATCCAACTGTTGCTGTCACCCTAGATATCCCAACACCTCTCTCAGCAGCAGCCACTGCCACCAATCCCAGCACGAGCATAAAGCCAAGCAGGCAGCCACCCTTTAGGGTGGTTTTAGGCCTATGCTTAAAATTGGTGTTGGGCATAAGCAGGAGGAAAAATATAGACAGAACTGCTATTTTAAGGAAATGAGTTAAAGAAATGAGGTGGGGAAAAGAAAGAAAAACAGTGAGGAGAAAATAGACATGAAACCCCAAGCTTTGCATTTGGAATAATTAAGCAGTGAGTTTAGGGTTCATTCTCAGGCCCCACTGAAATCAGTATCAAACTTCCAACTGAGCCTAAGGACAGCTAAGACTTCTAGGTCTCTCACAGCTTCTTACGTGCATCTTTTTAAACAGAAAATGAAACTCTCCTTGACTAAGGCAGAAAAAGCTGTCTTGGAAGACAAGCCTATAAAAATTCAAGGTCAGAACAATTCAGCACACCGTAGGAAATACTGATTCACCAGAAGGCACATACTAGGTCTGTCAGAAGAGAAACTTCAGTGGTTGTGTACCTTCCTGTAATGTCAAGCAGCCACGAGACAGACATTTAAACCAAGCTTATGCATCACAGCAGCTGTGCAAAACAGCCACAACACATTAGAAAATTTTTAGTGTTTAAAAGAGAGACAAGAATTCAGAAATAACACTCCTTCCACTTCAGTACATCGCCATACAATTGCCTGTCTCAAGAGACAGCACATCAAGGCACTCGCAGGATCAAGAGAACGGGAACTTTCATTAAAAGAATATACTGACACACAAAGTAGCTATCTAAAAAACATAAAAATAGAAAAGAAACACCATACCTCAAATACTGCCCAGCTAAGTTGCTGCTGGTACGTGATCAAGCTGGAATGGATTAGCAGTCCTTTCTTAGGGTTAACTTCAGCATGCTAACATGGCTCATGTTTTACCAGTTGCTTGAACTGAGAAAAGCAAAGAAAAACAAATGAGATAAGCATGATGGCCAGGTGTAGGCAATGTGAGCTCCATGTCAGACATAAAACAGCAGGCTCTTGTTTTCAATTGTTTTACTGATAAGTGTCCCCTTACTGAGATGAGGATTTATTCTTTACACCTGAGGGCTGAATACAACACTCCCCCACCCCTTCCTGGCCAAACTGCATCATTTGGATCTGTGACCTCGCTGTCTCCACAAGACACATGCTGTATTATTCAGATTTTTCTTTTTCTGATATTGGTCTGAGAGTGAGTATTTGCAGATTTGTCTTTCTATAGCCCCTAAAGGAAAGTTTCTTGCAATTTTTTTGTTTTGTTTTGTTTTTGTGAGCAGCATCTTTCTATATTATCCTACTTTAATTTCTAGCCAATATTTCTAAGCAGGGCATGAGATGTTTTTTACTTGCCTTATGCAAATTGTACATTCCAACTTGAGCTGAAGACTTACCAATAAAAGCAGTGCCACGAGGTCAGTGTTCTTACAGGGTACTGTGAAGAAGATAGATAAAATAGACTCAAAGAGGAATCAAGGAACTGATGGCTATTCTTAGCAAAAGGAGCTTAAAAGGCTGACCAAACACAGCAGCATAAAACTGAGATCACATAGTCAGGACTTGTTTTAGGTCCTCAAGCACCAGGAGAATTGCTCAAATGCTTCTGAAGCCTCATTAAATATTAGCTGCTTCAATAAAAGATGTGAAAGCAAGTTGAGATCTTATGAACCAAATCTCCATGGTTTTATACTGCTCACAAGGGCAAAGTTGCACACTTGCAGGCAATTAGCAGCAGTTTTATTTCATGTGAATATAGCCAAGGCCAGCGTGTTTGAGGGGATGATACATAGCATATCTGCATGGTGACCAACCCTCTCCTTTCCCAGATGTAGCTGGGGAACAACTGAGATTGAGATGTACGTTCTGATTCTCCATGGTTTTATACTCTAGATAAACATTTACATCTCTGCAAAGAGGCCATACAAACCTACTGGAGCAGTATAATTACTTTACAAAAACTCTGTGGAGAGGTAGTTGACTAACTCTAGCATCTGGGAATAAGAAATTGGGCTGTTTATGCCCCAGCATTTGTTTCTAGGCCCTATCACATGCTGACTGGGGGGAGATCTAGGGATTTTTTGCACCACAGAGAGCACTAGCATGTACAACTCAGAGTTTTCTAACCCTGAGGACTGCATAATGTTCTCCTCTAAGGCAAGAGCACAACCAGCTGGCTCCTCTTCCCCTGCACCTCCAGGCAGCGTGAAGGCAGAGCAGCATACAGTATCACCTTGATTTTGAAATAGCCACACTGTCTTCTTAGAGTAGAAAATCACCATTTACAATGCCTGCAGGAACTCAGTGGGACCTGCTGCAGTTCTGGAGAGCACAATGAACCGCACCGGTTCCCAGACAGCTGCCTTACACAGGTGTAGGAAATCACTAAGCCTGTGATACAGCAGCTGCTGCTGTTTTAGGCCACAAGATTTCTCCCCCACTGTGTGTTCTGGTCTGTGAGCCTCACTGAGTCCCAAACTCACTGTAAGCTGGAAATCCCTGCCTTTTATCATACTTTGGTTCTGAAAGCAGCAGCTGCTCTTATTTCCTAATTTATTCTTGAGTCCAGGCTCAGTCAGATTACCATTTCTTGCCTGTTTGATGTGAAGGCTCTAGTTCCCTTCTTACTGCTGACCTCAGCAGGGCTGCAGCTCTTCAGGTGAGGTTCTACTCAGCTGGGAATCATTTTGAATCTTTTCAGCACAAGCCTCAGGTTTTCTGAAAGTGCATCCCATTGCTCATCTTTTCTTCTGCATGTCTTAAAGCGTAATTCACTTACATATCGTTCACCTAAGACTTATGAATAAAATAGTGTTATGAAAGTATGACTTAGTTTCACCTACGACTGATGTCAAAAGCCTCTCAAGGGAAGTGGCCCAATTAGCAGGTACCTATACAGTTTCTTATTGCTAACATTTAAGGACACCTTTCGGATATGTCTGAAAAAATACAGTTTTGCTGCAGTATCATCAAAGCAGCATCTTACTGTAAAGTTAAAACACAGCAGTTTTTCCTTTGAAACTGTATTTCTGTCCTCCCTCCTCTGAATGCTGACAGGCAGTGCTCCTTATTGTGAATTTTGTTTTAATGGTCAGTAACAGCTCTGAGAAACTCTTATAACTTAATGAACTAGCTCACATTATTTGTCACAGTAAAACCTAAAGTTTAGTAAATATGATCTTTTAAGCAGTGTCCCCTCAGAGTTGGTGGGCAAAGCAGACTAGCAAATTCTGAAGCACTTAATAACAATTTATCACACCTATGTCACATTACTGCTGCACCCAGAGCAGAAGACATGGTGGTGTATACATGTCCTGGTTTTGGCTGGGATAGAGTTAATTTTCTTCCTAGTAGCTGGTATGGTGCTCTATTTTGGCTTTAGAATGAGAACACTGCTGATAACACACCAATGTTTCAGTTGTTGCTGAGCAGTGCTTACACAGAGCCAAGGACTTCTCAGCTTCTCATGCTGCCCTGCCAGCACAAGGAGTTGGGAGGGGACAGAACCAGGACAGCTGGCCCAAACCGGCCAAAAGGATGTCCCACACCATGTGGCATCCTGCTGAACAATGAAACTGGGGGAGTTGTTGGGGGTGGCGGCTGCTGCTTGGGTCTGGCTGGGCATTTGTCAGCAGGTGGTGAGGAATTGCACCGTACATCACCTGTTCTGTATATTATTTTGCTATTATTATTTTCCCTTCATTTTCCATTTTATTAAAATGTCTTTATCTGAGCCCATGAGTTTTACTTTTTTTTTTTTTTTTTTTCTTTTTTTTTTTTTTCTGATTGTCTCTCCCATCCAACTGCAAGGGGTGGAGTGAGTGAATAGCTACGTGGTGCTTAGCTGCCTGCCGGGTTAAACCACAATGGTGTGTAATACCCATAATGTGATGAAAAGCAAAAAGCCCTTCCATTGGTCATAAAAATTCTCAATATTCAGGTGTTTTTTTCATATGTGGAACATTTACTAATTCCTAATGACTTTATACTTAAGCCTTTCCAGATTTAATTATTCCCTTCTTGAAAAAGGCTGAGAAATCCCACTTTGATCAGGTCCAGTGGGCAGCACTCACTTGAGGAAAGCTGTATTTCAAAAGCACCAGGTAGGCTACAATGCTGCAGTGCATCCATCCAAGTTCTTGCTCTTACACATTCATAATGGCTTCTCTGGTGAGGGCGTTCACTGTTCAAGTAAAACTAGCTGCTAAAATACACCCAAAAGTTGTCTCCAAAAAATAATTCTTTTGGGATCTGCAGCTCCTACGCTCTGGCTTGCTGCTTTTCCCGTTCAGACAAACCCAGAAAACTCCAGCCAGCCCCCTTAATGCTTTACTCCTTAAGTGCACATCTAGAACTGAATATCTTGGGGCTGACAACACACCCCTGAACTAGCTCATGCAGCACATCCCATTCCAAATGTTTGAAATCCAAGACCTCCTCAGGAAAGCAAAAACAATTGCACATTCCTAGTACCAAGACACATCGTTAAGACAACCTTATTTGATATAACAAGATTTTTTTTTTTTTTTTTTTCTCTCAGGAACAGTTTCTGAATCCTTCCCTTCACTTTGACGTGAAGAGTTTTCATGCTGCCACTGCAGGAGCTTACCCAGAAATTATGCCGAAGCTGCTATCTGTAACAAATGCTCAGATATATCAAGAGTAATAACCTTCATCAGCCTCAGACTCTCTGCTTTGTGAATCAGGGTATGCCTGCAATGCACTGGAGCCTGTAAGGTGAAGCTTTACATTAGTTGGTTTAGGCACACAGGCAGGATGTAAATTGCCTCTGAGAGGCAAAGTAATCCCAGACAGACTTCTTTGCAGCCACAGCCAGCTTGCTTGGTTATCTCTGTGTGGCAGGATTTTGCAGGCAAAAATGTTTCCATGTACTTGCTGGACCCAGGCTCCTTTCTATCTTCAGCTAGCTGCCAACTCCTCTGTACATTTTTTTTTTCCCCATAAAAATCAGCACTGCTCCTGGCTGCGTGCTCCCTAGCTCTTAGATAAACTTCCCGCCTCTTCATCTGTTGCATCTCTGCACGCTGCTGGGAGCTTTGATCATAGTACACCTCCTTCTTTGCACCGAGCTGGTTACATGTAGGAAGTCACATCTCCACATGTTAATATCTCCATCCTTAGTGCCTTACACACAGATTTGTTTTCCCATATAATGAATGGGAAGGGATACAAGCTGAACTCTGTAATATGGGAAGTACTGCTGTAGAGTTTTACAGCACGCTACTGCCTGTCCTTTGCAATGTGCAACAAAGAATTATTCAGCAATCTGACCACGCTTTTCTGATAAGTTTTCCACATACTACCACCACTCAGCTCCTCCCAGTTTCAAACCTCTGTGCAAAGACATCTGGAGGCACACAATTACAAGTACAGTAGCACCATCTTCATCTGACTAAAACACTCGTGAAGAGCAAGCACTCAGCAGATGAACTCTTGCTCTCACCACTCATATGTGCCTGCTACAGCCCAGCTGCACAGGGCAGGCTGCTTTGCAGCTGCCTTCTGCACCCCAGCTGAACATCATCCTTCCTAGCAGACACTTTTGTAGAGAAGATCTTCCCAATGTTCAAAGCTACAGGTGTAATGCCCTTCTGCAGTCTTCAATAGCTCTGCATTATTTAGTTATTCTGAGTTCTGATGTACTTATTTACAACCCAAAATAATACAAGCAATGTGCAGTTAAAAGTAAACTGCTTTAATCGCTTTGGGCAAGTAACAAGCAAAAATTCCACAGAATGCATTTCTTTTTGTTTCAGGGCCTAACACTCAGCACAATTAAAATGTTAAAGCCAAGTACAAACCCTCTGAAAACATTGTTCTTAAAGGATTATATTATGTATTTGTATTTATCAACTTTGAAGAATGAAACATTAATAACGGGTTATTTCCTGTCTACCCAGGACATCTCACATTGTAGAAAAACTTAATTCATCTTTGTTCAAGACATCCCTCTCCCTTTCAGCTATCCCCAGAACCCCTCAGGAGGGAAATAACACTTCAGTTCTGTCTTTTTAACGTGCCTGATTTACATAACTCTAATGATATTTAAGTGCCTTTGGCTGCACTTTCCTTTCCTTTCTCTGTTTCTTTACTCCCAAACTCTCAAGGCAGATGAAGTAACAGTTGGCAGCATCCTGCTCGTTACAGTGCTGCCTGTGCTGTTCCCTAGTCACAGGACTGTGGTTGCAGCTGGCTGAGTGGCTCTCCAGTCCTTGTATGAATTCCAGTTTCCCTTTGAGAAGCTACTTCCAAGTGTCCTCCCCAAAGGGGGGAAAAGAGCTCCTCCTTGGAGTCGTGCCATTTCTCCAGGAGGAAGGGCTGGAGGAAAGCAGGGAGGTGCAACAGATCAGGCCAGTTCTGGTTCAAGCCCAGCTTCTCCCCTTACATGAGCAGGGACAGTTCCTGTGAGCATCTGCACCATCCAGACCCCGTGTGAGAAGACACAGACATCACTCTGCCCATCAAGTCCAAGAAAGAGACAAAGACAGCAAACCCTGATTAAAGAAATAGCAGACCTGACGGGATGCAGAGCAGGACAGATTTGGATCTGGGGACTGAATTTGTTATAAAATAGGGACTATATGTGGATTTTGCAGACAGGATGAAAGGAATCTCGGTAAATACGCATGATCTTCAGCTATGCTAATCTTTTTCACTTCCTAATGGTAAAACATGGGATGGCGACCCCAAGCCACGTCTTTTAGGGCATTTCAATGTTCCCAGTCATCAGCTGGCATTTGGCCTTCCTTGCTACTCAGCTTTGTTGTCTGTTCCTGTTTGGCATGCTGGCTCTTTCAATTTTCTTTTCCCTCTGTACACAAAGGAACTTGAAGTATGGGAAACAGAAGTAACTGTTTTTCTTCACTGCTTCCCTGATAGTCCATGTGGTAAGTGAAAAAGGAGAAACAGGAGTGTTCTCTGTCACTCCCAAAGTTGTGCCAGCAATCACACATCTGCCACACAATTTCTGCTTTCTGTCTTTCTAAAAAGGGCTTGGAGTCCTTACCACGCACACAGGCAGAAGACCTGAATAACACCCCCTGCCTTACAGAGAGCCCCAGTGGTGGGCTCCAAACAAACTACCAATTTTCAAACTGTTTAAAGTGTTGTGCAAAACACCCACAAAAGTGCCTAAAACCAATGTTAATCCATGCTGTCCCCTTTTTCCTTTTGGCTGTGACAGCCACATGCCACCTTCTGCACCGATGCCTGGCACAGCATTCAAGCTCCTGCTGTCACCACGATAAAGCACAATTCTTCTTCCATGACTGAAATCCAAGCAAACTGCATCCAGGAATGCTAGAACTACTGAGCGTTTTCTTCACAGAGAAAGATGTAAGAAGTGCAAGCTTGCAGCAGTCCTTATTCAGGGTTTTCTCAAACAGGACAGTATCATTAAAACAACAAAGCCTTCAGAAACAGTTACATTCACGTGATGAACCTCTATCTGTATGTAACTCTATGCCCCATCCCCTGCTCCTACTAACTTTTTTTTTTTTTTTCAAACCTGGATTTACCAGGAAACCTTCAGCATTTTTCCAAAAGCATACAATGTGTTCTGGGTTAAACCAAAAATAAAAATTCATTGTTCCATTGCTTTCAAGCAACCCTTAAAAAATGCTACCTTCTAACAGAAAGCAGCAAGCTTTCATGTAAAGACTAATAAAGTCCTTTTATGGGTCATAATATCACCTCATAAAAATTTGTGAGGACTGGACTACTTTATGTGATTATGTTTAACAAATAAAATCATTTGAAAGGAGCATCCATCTCCCTCAGAAGTTTAACTGGAACAAGACCCCACTGTGCATTCACTATATTATCTTTCTGGCTATTGTAAATTTACTGTTTGGTTAGAATAGTTCACTGTGGATACACAGGGCGTTTTTCTTTTTTCCCTTTTCAAAGAAAGAAATCTGACATCAATGTATTAATAAAGGCAGAATAATCATGTAATCAACTCCATATTATGAAGTGACCTTAAAACCATGACAAAGGCTCAGCCACAACCATCCAAGTCATACAGTGTGCTAGAGGAGGGAGTGGTCCTTGGCACACATAAAACAGCTTCCAAAGGATGCATCTACATAGCCCAACTTAATTATGGGGGCTGTAAATCTACTTACACTTCACCGGAATGGCATGATCTGCTGATCCTCTCTTGCAGTAGTGAAAAGATGTGACACTGGTTTCACAACATTTGTAGTGGTGTATGTTCATAGGCCAAGTATGAATCAGCAATGAAGCCCTGCGATGTGGAAATCAGTGTCAAAACAAGACTTTGGTTTGGTCTGTTTGTTTTTTTCTTTCTTTTTTTTTTTTTTTTTTTTTTTTTTTTTTTTTAACAGCTGAAATACACTTAACAGACAGCAACTGGTTATCACTGGATCACTCACACTGTAATATTCACAGCTCAATTTAAAATAGAAGCATTTTCTTCATTCCTGTCTCACAAAAGTATCCTTTTTTTTGTAACAACAGATGTCAAGATGTTGCCTGGGTACACACTATGCCAGTGCCTGTGGTAAATATGTGAGCAATTTCATTACCCAGAAACAGAGCTTCCAATAGTTCCCTGAATATAAATATCAAACATTCCCCTACCTCAGCCTTCCCCACACCTTCCAAGAATTAATATAAGTCAGCTTCACTCCTTTCAAGCAATACTAAAGCCTCCAGCACCCTATTTGTCCTTCAGAACTATCTCACAGCTTCCTCAGTGCAGCGTGCTGCTAACACCGTATTGTCTGACCCCACACTGATCTTGTTTTTTTATCATGGCTAACTTAGTTCAGAGAAAATGGTTTCTGGCCTAAGAGAACATTTAAGCACTTATTGATCATAACAGTAGAAAGACAGAGAAAGAGGCTGTACCTCTGTTGACCAGAGAGTTCTGCCCCAAATGTAATTTTACCTCCCCAAGATGAAAGAGAAATACTCTGACATTATACAGACTGAGAAGTATATGGCTTCCAGTACAGTCTTATTACTTTTCCAGAAAAAATCTAGTTATTATTCCAGGAACTGGCTAAACACATCACATTCTACTACCATACCCCTGTATTTTCATTTGAAGAGTTGTTTCTTCTTTATTTCCAATCTCTATTTCTTAAACAACTGCTGTGGAACATAGGAGAAATGGATGGCTGTCCATAAGGATGGGGAGTGAAGTGAGTTTAGTGAGAAAATCTTTTAAATCCCCATGGGATGAATGTTAGCATAGATTGAAGGACAAAGATATTTTAGCAACTTCTGTTTTGTAATTAGGGAGAAGGAAATTTCTTTTCCTTTATTTCATTCTCAGAGCAGCACTGTAGTAATAATCTTCCCCTGTTTCTTTTTTTTTTTTCCTGGAACTGCAGCATCACACAAGCCCAGCAGGACAAACTGTTCTTGTGAAAAACTGTTTTTTCCTCTGATCTCTGAGAATCTGAAATGGACGGATTAAATGTTGATCCTCTGATTTTCCTTTTCCCTTGTCTCCATGCATACATTTTGCTCTTGCTAGCTTGCTGACCAGTCTTCAAATATATTGCTTGAATGGCCCCATTCCATTAGGGAACTGACATCTCTTGCTTTGGAGTGTTATTAATATCAGTCCTTGAAAGCATTTAACCAATGACAATCTAACATTAGCTCACAATGGGATTTAAAGACATTATGGTTCATTAATTTATGGTTTAATGCTGGCTTCTTCCAATCTGTTGTCCTTTCTCATTACAAATGGCAAAACAACAAGCTATGAAGTCTACAGAGTCCTGCACAAAATGCTTGCATAAGTGCTTCATTTATTTACCAGTATGATTTATACATACAAATTCTGCCTGTTTTGCAAGTCAGTTGCCAAAGAATAACTGCTGGACTTATGATAGATACTATTTTTACTTCACTTTTCCTTGTTTTGCCTTTTCTCTTTCTGCACAAGCAATTTACGTATTATATTTTCCTCTCCCATAATTTCTCGATAAAATATGAGAAACATAACTGGTATCAATCAAACTCAACTGAATAAAAGCAATAATATTATTTAAACCTTTTGAAAGAAGACCTTCCTGAACAGAAGGACAGGTTGGTAGTTACAACTGATTTAAGAAATGCAGGCAGAATGATGTTCAATTCTGTCATAACCCCAGCTCTTTGCAAAATTAGATCAATGTAATCGGGTTTTCATTGTTCAAAGAAAATAGAAGGAACAAAAAATATGTCAAAATGTCCTGTTTGGAAATTGGAATAAAATATTTCACGTCTTCATTTTCTGTTCTGACCTTTCCGGTATTGCCTCCTGGTAAGCAGGAAAACGGCTATGCTGAACAGGTCCAGGGAACCTTGGTGGACACCACGCTTAACAGTGTGCCCTGGCAGCAAAGAAAGCCAACAGCACCCCTGGGCTGTACTAACACTGCAGATGGTGGATCAAAGGAAGCAATTATCTGCCTCTGTTATGCACGTTAGAGCATATCTCCAATGTTGATTCCAGCTGTAGTTCCACAGAACGGGAAAAATAACATGTTCAGTAAAGGGCTACCAAGATTGTTGGGGACTGTAGCACTTGTCCCGTGAGGAGAGGATGAGCAAGCTGGGCTTGTTCAGCTGGAGAAGAGGAGAGACTGACCTTCAGGAGACCTAGTAACAGCCTGCCTGCACCTACAGGAACTTACAGGAGGGACAACCAGACTCTTCACAGCACTGCATGGTGCAATGGGCGTAAACTGGGACAAGAGGTTCAGACTGGATATAAGGAGAAACCTTTTTCCGTGAAGGCAGTCAGGCAGCAGAACAAGCTGCCCAGAGAGGCTGTGCTGTCTCCATCCTTTGCAGTTTTCAAGACTCAGCTTAGCAACCCCATAGCTGACCCTGCTCTGAGCAGGAGGTTGGTCTAGAAGCCTCCTCTGCTGCCTTGCATTCTGAATTGTCCTATAATATTACAAACAAAAGTGAATTCTCTTCCCAAATTCTGTTACATGCACTACACAGGTAAAACTCTGGAGAAACAGGACCTAGCACTAGGAATGAATTTCTCTGATAGATTAGTAAGATATTAGTATTCCAAGGTCAGAAAAAGGATGGATCTATCCTTGTTTCCAAAATGTTATTTTTTCTCTTGATATCTTCATTAAGTTTTGTGTACAATTTCGGTATTTGAGCTTTGGGGACCAAAACACTCTACTTTTTCCAATTTTGCAGTGTCTGAATTCTGGGATTAGTGTTTTTTGTATTATACAAGGTAACAGGCAATGCCAGAGATTATTGTACAGCCTGACTTTAACCCCATGCTGGCTAAGATATTAGAATGTTAATTAAGTATTAGCAATGACAGCCATAGGCTCACAGACAGAACAAACTCCCCTTAATTAAAATGCTTACTTAAACATAGCCAAGATTTTTCAACTTCAACATAAAACAAACAAACAAAAAAACTCCATGGTTACTTATAAATGCATTTTAAATACATTTTGCATTTAAATAAGCCCTTAAATCGTTATGATGTGAATCAGTCCTGCCAAAATTAAGCTCCCATTTTGATTGGAGGAATGAGTTTATTCAGCAAGATTTAGAGGTGAAAAAACAAACCAGTGGTAATGTGGTTACACATTAGTGCAACTCTGTATCATTCAGAAAGTGCCAATTCTGCTTAAACCTTACTTAAGTTGCTCCACCGGATATCAATAATATGCACTGCCTAATGGAAATGCTTTTTTCTAATAAAGGGAAGCAGAATATATTTGTGGGCAACTTGGGGCAATCTCTTAGGACTGCCAGTACCTTAGCAAGAATGGTCTCTAATACAGGTTTCATTGCCTTTACTACTATTTTTCTTGTCATTTATTATCTCCCACTCTGACTGAAATACACTTGTAATGAATAATTTATAGCATTACACATTTACTCTCCCAGAAAATGCAAATCATAACTGCGTCTACATCAATAATAAAATGGGTAATCAGATACACTAAAAAAAGATATATAGCAAATGCTTACAGAGATTCACCAAAATTACCAACTATCCATTCTTTCATCACCATCTTGCTCGTCACAGACCACTCTAATCCTTGAAAAGCCACTGAGCTACGTCACTGTGGATTCTGTGACCAAGCCAATCTCCTTGAAAGTCTATGAACATAGTAAAGACAGACCTTTATTTTTATTTTTTATAAAGGCCTGCTCGTACAGAGAAGCCTGAGAATAGACTACAACTAAGGCACTAAGAAATGGGCTACCTTCTCTTCCCCTTAAACAGCTACACACTTTTTTTTTTTTTCTTTGTGATGACTGAAAGATAGTTTCCATGAAAAAGATATGATCCGAAGACCAAGAACAAAAGCCGGTATGTTCTGTGTTTGCTAGCATATGTAAGATGCCGAAAGGCAGGCAGGCATGAAAAGCCCAGTCATGGAAAAGCACAGTCAGGTCTGCAGTGATCAACCATTCCTAAGCTTTCCAACAAATGGGTAAAACAACCAATATACAATAACAATACCTCACATTACCATACAGAAATTCATTATCTATCTCAGCTCAGACAATAGAAGTATAAAATGTTCTGAAGAAGTTCTGGGTCATGATTTTTTTTTCTTTTTAAAGGTAGAAGTATCAGTTTTTACTTGAAAATAATTAGTGATAAAATTAAGTGCACATAAAACTTCAGAGAAGAAAAAATTATCATTCAGTCTCATCTTCTTAAAATCTCACAAGAATTAACACCTTGCATTTTTCTAGTACCTCCTATTCACCAAGTACTTAGTGTTGGTGAAGATAAATAAATTAAATCTTGTATTTTATTTGTGGGTTAAATATTTTACAAGTACAAATTCTAAAGAAAACTCGTGGGTTGTTAATGCTTATCTAAGGTGTCTGCAGCAAAGTAAGGAACAGCACTCACGGATTCTGATTCCCCGTCCTGAGCTCTTCTTTCCAGGTCATTCTGACTGCAATTCAGTTTCGGTGCAATATGGAAAATGTTCAATGCAGACATTCTCTGCTTTACAGAAAGAAGGAGAAATAATTAAATGGACAATGAGGTGTTCCACTAGGAAAATCAACAGATCTAGCCATCTGCCTCCATCCTCCCAACTGCTGTAAGAGGAAGCAGCAAATTCTATGACCTTTCTGCTGGCTTCCCACAATGAGTTCAGATTACCCCTGCTTTCAAGTGCAGTGAATTACAGAGCACATACTTCCTAACCCCTCATACTTTACTTGAATGAATGAATAAATGAGAAAAATGGAGTCAGTCATTTATGATTTCATTTAAGTGACACTGGTGAATTAAAAGTCAGAACAAAATCAGAGGAGAAAATAAACAGTAATAAAGGGAGTATGAAGAGGACAGAAGAGTTTAACTTTCTTTTCATCTGTGATCCTTACACAAGCAGCATTGACTTAAATGCTCTTAGATCATTTTTTGTTAATGAATTTACATGCAAGATGCAACAGAGTTAAAGGTGATAATTAATTTCCAACCTTAAGATCATGCTAATAGCAACTTTCTATCCACACAGTAGTCCTTGATTTCTTACACCCCTCCGGGATGGACCATTAGGTTTGAAATGCCCAATGCCACTTTCAGGACTATTATACTTTTGAACTAATTTTTACAAGAGGAAATGTTAACAGTCTGCCACCAAACACAACTGGGTACCAAAGTAGAACCCAGAACTTCATGGTCAGGTGCAGATGAAAATCTTGAAGCAGCTACCTTAACGAGTACATAAAAGATCGCTCATTTTTAAAGCAATGCTTACTGATTTTTATGCTGTACCTACACATCTGGGGAGGGGAATAATGTGATCATTTATGCTCATGAAAATTTTTCTTTAAAGCAAACTACATGAACTGCTAAAAAGATACTGTATTTATACAAGAAATAAAGCAAGAAAAATCTGCAAGCTCCCCTGCTTCACAGAAAAAGAAAAGTTCACACAAAGCAAGTGAAGGAGAAGGGAGGAAATAAAAAAGATGGGGAAAGGAAAGGGGCTTTCTGAAAAGGCATTAAAAAAAAAAGAAGAAAAAAAAAAGTAGTAATAGTTTGCAAAAAGAACCTCAAGGAAGAGGAAGAGTAACTTCTGAAATGAAACTTATCTATGGGTAATTTGTCTTAGAGGAAGCTGGTGTGAAGCACCTCAATGAGGAAGCTCAATGAACAGATGGGAGCTACTCTGGTTTTCAGAAGTAAAGGTGAACGAAGTAGGTAGAATCATTCAGATACCTTTTTTGTAAAATTCAGATACTTTCTGAAGGGAAAATCTGAACTCTCCATTCTTTTTCTAACCAGTTTAACTCCTTAAACAGCTCATTGTGGGATAATGAGAGACTCAATAAAGAGTCTGAATGTCCCCCACGAGGCTTGTAGGAACTCATCTAGTTTTACCTCCAATTCCTAATTCTCTCAATTTCTTAAAGTTTGGGAAAGATACTCAGGCCATTCTTTCCTCAAATGGAGCAGCTCAAACAATATTTTCCTTGTTTCAGCAGATCTGGGCAGACTGCAGAGACTTGCTAAATAATGGTTCTGTTAAGGCTGCGTTTCAGATTAAAGTAATTTCAATTGTACATTTAAAGACTTTAATGAATGGATTTAAAATGTGTTCAAATGTGTAAGTATAATTTAAACAGTAAATTCCAACTTACAAAAACTGTATTGAAACTTGGAGACATTTAGCAGGAAAATAAATGACTTGTTTAAAGTTCCAAAGATAGCTCCTAAATTAAACCTTTTCCCCTCAGTTTTCATTTCATTGCGCCTCTTTCATTTCAGATGACAATCTTACTCCACACGTGGATGTGCCCTGTTCTGCACTCTACCTCCACAATAGCCACATTCAAAGTCTCTCTTCCTACCTGCAAGGTGTTCAGTGACCATACTAGACGTTGCCACATTCCAGGACAAATCCAGGGTCAAGAGTCCACAAGAAGAGCTCGTTACCAAGTGGAAAGTTCCTCTGTGCAGAAGTCAGAGGACTGCAACCAACTGCCAAAGAATAAAAGACATCTCAGAATTAACATTTTCTGCTCCACCTGCTAGGTGCAGATCTGTAACCTTCCATCTCTCAGGAAACATGTTATGGAGTGTGCATGTAAAAAAACAGCCCAGTTTTCCTTCTAAATGCCCTATGAGAACAGAAACAAATTGCATGCATGATTTCTCCCCCTGACCCCTAAAGGATTAGAAAGAAGCATCTGTGCCTGACAATCCTGTTATCTAGTTTATTGTGAAGGAATATTAGTTTTGACTGGATTATTATCATTGTGTCTAGAGCAGAACAGGCTACCATTCCTGTGAATTTTAGCTCTGGTCAAGGAAACACAAATGAAATGATTAGCCATGGTTCCAGGAAGTCACTGTGCTGCAAAAAAAAAAAAAAAAAAAATCTCAATGGAGTTAAACTGGTGTGTAAGTCTCACACTAACTCGTCATATAGGGGTCATTTTTACCCTCAAACAAGCTTCGTTAATCTGATTAAAGGTATATCTGTTTTTAGCCACACTTAAGATGCATTTTAGTTTTAGTCAGTTACTTAATAATATTGAGGATTTTTCTCAGTTACAGGACCTATTCATAAAAAAATCTGATATATAACAAAGACTGAATGAATTTGTCTTTATAGAAGGTAAATCTTTAAATTTGACCTTTAATCAGAGGATATAAAGATGTTTTACCAGGGCAGCTGAGAATTATTATCCACTGACAACATTTGGAGAAGCTAAGGTGCAGAGTCTGGAATTTTTTTCTTATCATGTTTCAAGTCACTGGAAAAGCAGAAACTAAGCAGCAGTACCCTGAAATTCAAGAGTTTTATATCAGATACAGTAATACACTGCTTCTCTGTTCTCTGTGTGGCCTGCACTTTGGAGCAGAATAAGGACTAATATATATAATCACCTTGATATGGTCTAACAGGTTACTGTGACTCAACTGAACCACACTGTGTGCATTTACATTTATTCTGCTCTCACCATGAGCAAAATCTGTTTCAGTTTAAGATTCCTTCATTGCTGACTAAATACAATTAAATTTGCTTTTTGTTTGCCACAGGCTAAGCATGAACTCATAAACAATACTGCAAGTCAGGCACTATGCAGTAACTTGCTAAATCGCAGCAATTTGGTCACTAGGATAAGCTCTCATTTTGATGAGGAAAATCATGGTAATCTCATTTTGTTCAAGACCTGAAGACCTTCCCTGGTAGAAGTCTATCATACACTAACTGATACCATTATTTATGTTGACTGATCACCGATGGCTCACTATTTTGATCTCTGATCTGTAGCCTTTAAAATATATCTATGACATGCATACATAATAATCCTATCTACAATGTTTAATATGTTCATCAACACCTCATTGGAATTGGAGTTCTCAGATTTTTTATGTCCCTGTATCTTGCAGCTTTGCAAATCAAGTAGGTATTCCTTCAGAGGCTAAATATCAAGGCTGGGGGAAACAGCACAAGGACCTGAATCTTCAGAATATTTATACAGCAGACAAATTTTTGCTCTTTCCTCCCTGCCCCGTGAGTCCACTCAGTTTTCCCTTCTGGAATTCTATTCATTTATTTATTTATTAACTAAAGGATATTGAGAGAGTAATGTGCTATGTTCTAACTGGCTAATCTTCACCTATAACAAAAAATGCCTACTATTATGGCTTCAAAATGTAGAAGAGTGTCTACAGACAAGCCATAGAAATCCTGTTCCTTGAGCTCTAGACAGGACAAGGAACAAGTTTTATAGCACTTGACTGCTGGGGCTCCACAAGATAGACGGAATAGGATGCAGGCCTCTGTTCTCATCTTTATGACAGGGTGAGTGGATTATTTCAGTTAGATGACGCATTCCACGAGCAAACACAAACACAGAACAGATGTCAAAAGAAAACACATTTCTTTTCATGCAGAAACAGCAGATGGAAGCCTGCATTACAAAGCCTGCAAGGTAGGGCATTCATTTAATATCGACTCATACTTCCTGATCATGCTTATGCTTACTTTGTATCACCTCATCTGGTGTTTTTCTTACATTTTCTTGCTTGGAACCAGAAAGGGTATTCTGGTGTGATACTCTTCTAGAGACAAACCCCTCACTGAATAGTTTCACATTACTTTAATTAACGGACACCACACTGTCTGGGTTCCCAACAGTCACAGTTTCTATTTATTGGGAAACCTTTAACTCTCAGTGAGGACGATCATTATCTGATACTCTACAAGTGAAGTGTCTGATGAGAAGAGCATGATTAATCAGAAAGTATTCTGAACAGCTAGGCTTTTGGTGACAGGCCCATAATCAAAGAGGCATTAAGAATGTGCACGAAAGCAATTTTGTGATTAACACACACATGATTCTGGCCACTGCTGCATGGAAAACAAAGTGCTGAGAAGGACAAGCAGACAAAAAGTGAGCAAAATTTCTTCTTTCCACAATTTTGCAAGTGAGATCTGAACTGAGTAGGAATAAAACTGCAGTCACCTACTCCATTCAACCTACAAGAACATTAGCTACATAAGCTAGTAAATAACAAACTTTATTTTCCTGTATCCAAAACTACTGACACTCCTTGCTCATTCCCTTATGGCTTAGAATATGTCATGTAGTAAGATTTAAAAAGTTTTATGTTTAGCTGCAAAAAAAGCTAGGCTATGCAGAGCAAACCAGCATTTATTAGAGTCAGCCTGCCAAAATGGGTCTGCCAAGATCCTCTCACCAAATGACAGAAAAGACACCTCACTGTGGTAACTTCATGATTTTTCTGATACGTGTTTTCTTTACCCATTTTTGTCAATTAATTAAGATGGTAGCTTGTCTTGCTGTCTTCCAGGCTGCCTAACAGAGAATCATGACCAAGTATTGATTCTATTAACTTGTCAGGGACATCTACAAGATTTCCAGAAGGTAAATATTCCTGGTACCCTCACTTCCAAAGGCTTCTTTTATAACAAGGAAACACAGTAAAGGATCAAAACCTGGAAGTTTTGACTTCTTTTGGATCATCGTACTCCAGTGTTCTTTATCACCCCTAAAACTCTTGCTACAATATTGCAACAAGAGAAGTATGCATTTACGTGATCACTAACCTTATCAAAACATCTGAAGGTACAAAGGAGTTATTGCAAAGCTATGCTAAAATATGATTTTTTACACTTCCACGGTAAATAGAATATGGTTTAATCCTTTTTAAGCTACCTTAGGACATAAGAACATGCAAACAAGTAGCTTGCTGTGAAGTAATAAGTGTCCTGAAAGTTTCCATCTTAACAAACATCACACTAACATTTCGTGTGCCACAGTCTGAGAAGGGGACATTTGGAAATACCTATTACAGATGCTTCCACTCTTGAGTTAATAGATCTATGCCTACAGGCAAAAGTATCTTGAAAATTATTTGAGACACTCTCCACTGCTGTAATCCTTGCACAGCCCTTCACCCTAGCATAGAGTGGGTATGAAATACAGCAGCATTTTTCAGCCACTTTGTCCTCATTTTGCACAGATGTAAATGACTGCAAAGGTGCAGAGCAATGGAGAATCTGGCACTTTATAAATATTAATTAGCAAAGAATTACACTGCCCCTTTGTGGTGCTAAGCATTATCATTCCCATTTTACAAATGGTGCTGCAGTCACTGAACAAGGTTAATTTAGTAGTGCACAATGGCATAGGACAATGACTGAGCCAGGAATAGAATAAAGGCATCTCAGAGATGCTTGGTAGTACTGTGAGCCATACAGTTCCACCTCTGCACATTTGCATTTTTTGGTTTGCCCGTCTTGCTGTGTCTGTTCCCCAAAACAGCTTAAATGACATCATGTTGCTGTCTCTTTACCTGGGGAAAATATGTGAGATTCCCTGCAGCAAAAAGCTGTCAGTGTCACAGCACAGCACAACCAGCCAGGGATGGTTTCCCCAGGGACAAGAGGCATGACAGCCAACAAGCAAAACTAGCAGCTCTAAGGGGCTTTTTGTTGACAGAAGGTTAGTTTTAAAATAAGTATTATCATGTTAATTGTGCTATTTCCATTGACTCTCCAACTTTAAAAGTCATTAGAAAGCAGCCTCCACAATCTAATGACTAAGGTGCATTATAAATAAGGCATCTCAAAAGATTCAAAAGGCTGATGGAGCACACAAAAACCTTGATATTTTGATGAATCTTGGATTTTTGCAACTTGCAATACAAATCAAGATCTCCTGCATGCTAGGCAGAAATACTGTGGGGGTTTTTTGTGCTGTGAGGTACAATTTTGCTAACGCCTTCCTGGAATAAGTGTCAGGACTGTCCAGCAGTTCACATCACAAGCACTGCCAGTTAATATCCATTTGAAGAGTGCTTGGTCCTGTATTGAATTGATCTGTATGTCTCTGAGCTGATGACAGTCACTGATGTTTTAACTTAGACAAATGCATTGTCAATTGCTTTGAACCTTTTATAATTAGTGCACCTGGACAAACAAGATTGAACTTTTATAAAATAAAAATGGTTATGTTTTAAATCTATGCAAAGCGAGTACAAATGAGTATATAATGTGTGTTTGTCTTCCCTGTATCAGCCAGCAGCATTATGCCCCCTGTGTAACAGAAGATAGTGAGTGCCAGTGACTAATGTTTTAAGGGCAATACTGTCCTGTGGAAAAATACATCAGCACATTCATAGAGCTGTAATACACAGGAAGACTTTGGGCTGTCACCTTTTCAAATGCAACAGACTCTATTGTACAAACTACTGGTTTCAGGATTACAAAACCTGACAGCTTTTCCTGGACTACTAACGGGCACAAACACTCTAGGATAATTATTATCAAATTATTTATTTGATACAGGCCCTTTCTCTTTCTTTAATAAAGATATTAAAATGACAACAAGAAAACATTGGCTGCAGATCCACTTAATGTGAAAAAGACAGTCCTTGCCTTCACCGAGAAACAGAAACAAGCAGATGGTGACCTCGGTATTAATGGCTCATAGCAGGCAAAATTCCCATTGGCACAGAGGGGTCTGTGACACTGCAATGAGCACAGAGCATTTCATAAACCCAGTGCTGAGCACCACAACAGTGCCCTTCCCACCATGCTTAGAGGAAATTCACCAGCCCAGTGATCTAGATGTTCATGTTTTCCACTCCAAAGTCCCATGTCCCTGTCTCTGTCTTGTTTCAGTTTGTGAATGTGGGTATGTCTCCTTTTCTACGCACAAACACACACTTAGAGCCTCAGCAAATGCTTAGCAGCAAGAACAATCTAAGGCTACGGCTGCACAGATCTAATTTATATAGTATTTGACCCAAAAGCAAACTGAGTACTGTGGATTCTACACTTCACTCTAATACTATGTTGAAGCTGAGAAACATGGCACACAATGAAAATCAAATGTTATAAAACCACTACATTTAACTGTAAGCAATGCACTTTAGGAAATGCAGCATTGCTTCTCAAAAATGAACTTCATCGACTGTAACTGCTGTTAATAGAAGCAGCCACCTCTCAAAAGAATTTGCATTTTTAATGTTGAATGAATTGTGACAGGACATCCTTAACTGCCTACTGACATGTCAAGGAAAGGACTAATAATGATGTCCTCCCCCTTCTTCATTCTTAAGCTTTGCATTACAAATACCAAATATTCAAACATTATGAGCATCTTCTCCTGCCTCCCCTAAATGTCATAACATCAGTGTTACTAATACAGTGTAAACATGGTTTTGTGCTTCTCAGTTTAACTTTTGGTGCTGCTGTTGGGCAACTAGTATGAATAAACTCAGCAAGAAACCAAAAAGGAAGGAAAGGGAATTTTATTTCAGTCAAAACTCATTTCACTCACAGTCATTCTCTCATAGATTTAACTCATTCTTTTAAGCTCATTCTTTCATATTCACAAGCACCAAGTAGCCTGGCCATGACAAACAAGGACAGCAGCTGTCATGTCCTTGTAACATCTTCCAGGTCCTTCTTAGATTGGAGATCATGGTCATAATGTTTGGATGTGCCTTTTATATCCTTGGCTTACGGCTTGTCAACCTTAAGACTGACAGTGACTGTGAAATACTCTCTTAATTTTTTCCCACCTCTCTGAATCAATAAACACCACTGATGATTTACTCACTGCCTCTTTTTTTCTTTATTATGGGGGTTTATAGTTTTAATTCTTTATCTTCCTGCCGTATTTTCTTTAGATGAGAAAAGCCCAGTAAATACATGCTTTTAGGTGAGGAAGAACCTTTTTTAAAAGGTCGTTTTGAGTTTTGCAGAGAACAGCAAACAGTAACTGGCTCACTACACAATGAGCCCAGGAGCTCAGGAATAGTACATGACTTGAAAGCAGTCAGGGCATGAAGGATTCTTCCGCTACATTTTTTTTATTTGTTAGTAGTTAGACATGGCTGTCTTTATGCTGATGCAGTTCCCAAGCACTAGGACCAGATGCACTGAACACTTGTAGTTCTGAGACCACCTGCCAGCAAAGGAATAGAACTATTGTTTGCTGAACAAGGCAAGGGCACCTGCTGATAAGATGCACTGCTGCATAACAAGCAACCATCCCCACATTCCCTACAGCCCTAAATAATGTTATGATCTAAAAAACTATGATGAGTTTTTCATGCGGATTGTCTCCCATGTGAGGAATTGTGCATGTCTGTGAATGAAACCACTGTGAGTGTGAAAACTGCAAGCTGAGAATTGGAACGAGCTGGGGAAAAACTCACTATAGTTCTAAATGACAATATAATGTAAATACTTCTCTAGTCCTATATATGGCTGAGAAACCTACCCTTAAGACACTAGATCCCACTTCCTCACAATCCTGGCAAATTCTGTGAAGCAGAGGAAGGGTCCTGCTGCCCACAATCAGTCAAATTCAACTTTGTTCCTTAGGTCTCTTCCTATTTGCACCGTAAAGAAAAGAACCACATGTTTCAAACAAGCTGAGTCATCACACGCTTTACAGAGTTAAGCACGTAAGTAGAAGAGTAGCTAAGAAAAATATAGATGCCAGAAAAGAAAAAATACGCATTTTTCGGTAGAGGCTGTTGAAATAAGATGCAATGTTGGTATAGAAGGAAGCACTTAGCTGCTAAACATTTCACCTTCAGGAAATTACAGTCAGTTATACCATCATGCCAAAACCACCAGCAAGCCACCCCAAAGATTAGCTGAGGGTGTCCTTTACAGACAGGCTCTCTGAAGATAATAAACATTCAGAAAAGCTTGGTTAGACCGTTGACCTGAATCTGCCTAGACCTTTTCTACAGCAAGATAATCTAAGAGACAAAAGGCTTAAACTGAAGAAGGGACAGGTTTTATAAATACTTGTAAAATACAAGTAACCCAGTTTTCAAAGTGTAAAAAAAAAATAAAATTCAAAGTGAATACTTCGGAAAAATAGGAAATAAAACAGTTTCATAAACAACTCTCCCCTCTGCCCATTGTGTCCCTAGAGACAGATCCTTGCTGGTAGGCATAGCTTTGGATAACGAAGTAACTTTCTGAACTGCGCTGAACTTTGCCAGTCTCCTCTGATCCCAAGGAAGTTCATTCTGTTATCTCAGAGACCTGCTGTCTGCTCCTCTGAGCAGTCCTGCAGTCCCTGTAGGCTGCAGCCTCCCAGGCCCACACTGGGACTCTCCTCCTGCCATACCTTACGACCCTGGAATCAGCTCCCCGAAACAGACCCTGTAGCTCCCCAAAGATACACCCACCCCCCTGCTGTCATTTCCAAGGGCTCTCCTTTTATGATTACTTCTTGAAGGGATACAGCATGCAACTGAGAACACTCACCCAAAACAAATACCATCTGTCACATCTGGGAATTTTAATTTGTGTATGCATTGACCTGAGACAAGCTCTGTAGGCAAGAACTGAACTAGATGCAGTAATAAATTTGCTTCCCCTAAGCCAGTTCCTTCAGATCTCCTAGTAAATACAAGAAGAAAACAGTTTCCGCAGACCTAATATTCTACAATAGGGTGAGTTATTTTTGGAGCAAGCAAGTTGTATAGGCTTTGACGGAAGTAATGGGGCCTGGACATCCCCATCCATCCCCTTACAAAGGCAAAGTTACACCACAGTTACTCTAGAAATATTATCATCTTCCACATTGATAATACAACGGAGAATATACTATGTTAATCATGTAACAGGCAAACGTAGTGGTGCATTGAGAATGCCCCCGTGACATGGTCTGACAAACAAATGGCCTTGTCACATAGCCAAATCTGCACCCATCACCTAAACTGCAGTTGTAGGGTGGCTGTCATGTCATCTGTTAGTTGTGTGATGGGGATGGGAGAAGGACAGACAGCAGGACAGAAGGATAGACTGAGGAACCGGAGGAAGCCTGGGAGGAAACCTGTCATGAGTTCTGCTCCCAAATACAATGGAAGATACCGTTGTTTTGGAGGAGTTGGGATGAGGATGCCAGTTCTATTTTTTTGGAAGTTGTAGATGAGGGTATGCCTAAATAGTCCTTAAATTAGAAGCCTAAACGTTAGGCACACTCTACTCCAGCCTCTGGGCAACAATGACCAGGTTGGCCTAAAATCTGTATCTACAGTTGCATGAGTTTGAATCTCTTTCCAGATGGAATCTCCCATTTTTTCTAGGGAACCACACCCTGATTTCATACAAGAGAACTAAACTACAAAGGGATAGCAACTTCTGTTATCGGTCATGTTACTGGCATCTGAAATGTCTTCAGCAAATAATCCAAACAAAGCTTTAGCAATCAATCAAAACTTTTTCAACAACTGAGTGCATCGGGATTTTCTTTCACTCTTAAAAGAAAATAAAAAGAAAGAAAGAAAGAAAGAAAGAAAGAAAGAAAGAAAGAAAGAAAGAAAGAAAGAAAGAAAGAAAGAAAGAAAGAAAGAAAGAAAGAAAGGAAGAAAGAAAGGAAGAAAGAAAGGAAGAAAGAAAGGAAGAAAGAAAGGAAGAAAGAAAGGAAGAAAGAAAGGAAGAAAGAAAGGAAGAAAGAAAGGAAGAAAGAAAGGAAGAAAGAAAGGAAGGAAGAAAGGAAGGAAGAAAGGAAGGAAGAAAGGAAGGAAGGAAGGAAGGAAGGAAGGAAGGAAGGAAGGAAGGAAGGAAGGAAGGAAGGAAGGAAGGAAGGAAGGAAGGAAGGAAGGAAGGAAGGAAGAAAGAAAGAAAGAAAGAAAGAAAGAAAGAAAGAAAGAAAGAAAGAAAGAAAGAAAGAAAGAAAGAAAGAAAGAAAGAAAGAAAGAAAGAAAGAAAGAAAGAAAAAGTAGCAGTAGTAAAATAAAAAGGTGGCTGACAGGACTCATGCAGGAAATTCCATGGAGGGGATTCACAATGGAACCCCGGTGGACAGTGGAAAAGCAAGGCCATTCAAAAATGCCAGCAAAGTTATAGCTCCAGCAAATGATCTGCAAGTCTGGAATATGAGGAAATTGCTGATGGTGTCAACTTTCTGTTCTAAAATAAAGGTATGGGAATATGACAATAATGCAGATGCAAAGGGGAACTGCATCTTGAATTGAGAAGGGAGACTAGTCTGTATCTCCTCTACTGAGACAGATGCCTAGGACAGTACCTTTTTCCAGCTACTTTTTTTTTTTCTTTTTCAGTAAAATTATTTGCATAGTAGGACACAGGTTATGACTGTCCTCAGATACAGAATATTCAATAAACCGTCATAGTAACATCCGTAAGTCAGAAGAAATGAGGGCCAGAACTCTAGTCAGCTGATTAAATATTTCTTATTTGCCATTCTCAGCACTTCAAACTGCCATAACATACTCTGAGAAGTTTCTTTAACTACTCAATAGAGTGGTTTCATCGCCTATCTCTCCCCAAATATTTCTACTTAAAAATGTACTCACCTCTATCACCTGATAATAACCACATCATTTAGATAAGGCCCAGGTAGCTAATGCCATTCCTCTTACAGTAACAACCCTATCAACACTCTGAAGTAGTAGACAGATTTTAGCTGCTAGTTTGTCAAAACATTTCCACGACTAGCTACAAGTGATAAGCTTTTAGGTGGGAAAAGTTGGGAGAAAAGTCACCTAAAATTCAGGTGCTGCATCAAACAAACTTTTAACATGACAGCCACATGATGATACTGAGCCAGCCTGCAGCTTGCATCGCAAATGATGAGAGCTGAGTTTGATAGTCTGACAAGCAGCTCCACAGGAATCTTTCTTTACTATGGATTGTGACCAGTTTGCATTAGTCAATAATTAGAAGAGAAGTAAAGGAACCCTTCCATCAACCACAGAGCTAAGAACAGCTGAGCAAATGCAAAAAAATAAAATAAAAGAACAGAGTGATTCTCAGAGGGAAAAAATAATATTTTCATAGCATCTTACCTGAGACACATCTGAAGTTTAAAAATAAGCATCACTGAAAACTGCAGGCTATTTAGTCTTTTCTTTTTGTTAAAATTGAGTGTATTGTGATAAAAACCAACCACAGCAGAGGAAATGCTTTATCAGTGTTCCTCTTTAAACAAGTATGTGCATATTAACTATTTAAGAGCTCAGAAAAATAGTGAGATGTATCAGTTTTGATCACGATACGCTATTTGTCAATTTTTAATTAATTGTAATTTTTCATTATAATCTTTCTGACTCTAAACAACAATGAATATGAATCCACAATACTCCACAGCAAACCAAGCACCTCCTCTTAGAGATACACATAATTACTGTATCAGGTGACAAATGCTACAACTATATTGGTATTACAGCCAGAAGTGGTACAAATGTCCCTGCAGCTAAGACTGCTTTTCTCTTGTTGCCCTTTATATTGAACAGGAAGTCGAAGAAACTCTAAGACTCTGTACCTCTGGCAATGAAAAATTATTGACTCATCCTGCAATTTCTTAAAACTCCAGCAAATTCTCAGTACAGAAATCAGGCAGGTGACGTGGCTATCCAGCTCTCATTAATCTGCCCTCTGGCATGTGTCAGTGTTCTGAGAGATTTTTGTATTATGTTTTAAAAATGCCTTTCAAAATGTATTGAATGTGTAAGTAATTTTTCACTGAAGGACATTTGTGTGGTAGTCCCTAGACATGGGCTAATTATTTTTCCTTGTGTATTTTTTAAAGAATAACCAGCTTCAACAATGCAAGAGTCGTATTTTGACATCACTCAGACTCATGTTATTAGATTTGTTTGATCTTTAGAGGACAGCAAACAACAAATTTAGAAATTTAAATGAACCAGCTCCACTAAGTTATTATGCCTATGTTCATTCACCTACAAATTCCAAAGTTATAATGAATAAGAAACAGGGTTGAATTGGATAGAAAAAGAAGCTAGCTCCATCAGATGAAACTCCAGAGAATATATTCAGGGTAATGTTATTTTTTTATTTCCACAGTTGCTTCTTTTAATAAAGTATCTCAAAATAGTGAAGTATCACTGAGAGTGGAGGGGAGATGGAGAGAGGAATCTGTCCACAGTATCTCCAGGGGGGCATGTATGCTATTTATAGCCCAGCTTTTGACTTCTCTAACTCTAATGTAACATCTATTTTTGTCCTCTTTCTGTATCATTAACTGGGTCTTGGCAGAAGAACCTTAATAGCATTGTTTAGAAATGTTCCAGTCCCATGATTTTCCTTATTAGAACCTCTGCCCTCTGCAGAATTATTGATGTAATTCTAATTAGCTTGCAATGCTTACAATTAGAGAACCTATAGTTGCACTAGTTAAAAATAAATAAATAAAAATGGATATAATCACTCTAAAGATTAATAAAGCCTCAGTATTAATTCTCACTATGTCTGCTCATTTCCAATATAAATTGTATTTGCTATGAAGAAAGTAGAAGTGTGAAATCACTAAAATTGTGCCAATTCAAATGTCTATGGCACATACAAATAAAGCACCAGATAAATAGCCCTGACAAATTCCAATGTTTCAGAGACAACATCTATTTTACTTCTGCTAGTGCATGGGCAATTTGCCTAGTTCATGTAGTAAAGAAAAAGCAGGTCAGTTTTTACAGTTAATCACCTGAAGAAAGGAATAATCATTTAGCACATCTGCCAAGAAGAAACACCGGAAAGAAGGATTTTGATGATCTATTTCAATTTCTCTTCAATTACATTTTCTTTAACAGATATACTGCAGGACAAAAGTATTCTGTCAATTCACTGTAGATTAAAATCAACAAATCAAATGGACCATGAATTCTCTTCTGCTTTCTTTATAGATTTTGAGGAACTATTTAGCTACATCTGAGTCTTTGCTGCCTATCTTCTAAACATGTTTTGTCCTTCTTCATAAATGAAACAGCAAACAAACTTTGTGCTTACTTAACAGAAGTATGTCAGGCCAGACCAAGACAGACAGAATGTTTATTGTGTAGAACTGTGTCATTTTTAACTTTGCTAATGTCTAGACACAGCTAAATGAAACAGCACATAACCTACCCAACCTGACAGCCTTTCAGGATCTCAGGCAGATGTATCCTAGTAACTATGACAACTGATACTACTTCTGTCTTTCCTCTCCATATTCTTTATGATCAAATCTTTGAAGAAACTTGTTTCTAGAGTTCTCCTTTTTTTCCTCTGCTACAGATTTACTGTGTTGAACAAAAAATCAGTGAATGATTTTGTTTTGTTTCAATACATGATCTGAAGGCTCAATTCAGAGAACACTTGATTTTCTGGCTTCCATTCCTCTATGCAGTAGAAAATAAAAGTTTCAAAAGATCTTCACTTTCCAATACCTAATTTCCCAATACTGTAAGCAAAGCACTGTATCCTATCTAAGCTTGTTAAGCTAATGCTATTGGTTGACAGTTCTGAGCAAGCAGCTCTTAGCCACCTGGAAGGATTTGTTTATCAATGAGACATTCAAACTAAGTAACACTCAATCAGCTGCTCAGTCAAAATTTGCTTTGGAAATGAGAGGATTAAAAAACAACAACAAAAAAGCATTACTCAGACAGTGCTTACTCTCATAGCTTCACAAAGTACACACAATTTGATGTATAGACTTACCTCCATCATCCATTGTCTTGTTTTCTGTAGTTCAAACTGCATTATCAGGTACAGGTTCCTTCCCATTCACATCTCTTATAGGCACATCTGTCTCAGCTCCATCACTTTAGCTTCCTCTCTTTGGTGATATTCATCTTATCTTTCTTGGAAAAAAAAATGGCCAAATGTTATCTTTTATGTTCAATCTGACGATATGCCCGAGGAACCCCATAGAAAAGGAGCTCTGGGGAAAAAAAGAAAAAAGAAAAAAAAAAAAAAGAAAAAAACAACACATTACCTTACTTTCAGATAACTTAATCTTGAAAAACTCTCATCTACATATCTTTGTTTATTTGACATGAAATGTAATGTTAGGCATATATGTGACTTATTAATCTTTTCCTCTCACATAGAGCGCAATAAAAGCTCTCCAAAATAGCTCCTTTCTGTATGACTCTGGTAACAGTAGTCAGATGTACTTGATCTTTGTCCCATTAATTAAAGTCCTGTTGGACAGGTATTCATTATGCAGCCCTGTGAACCATACAGGGATGACAATAGAATTGGAATAAAGGTGTATAAAGTGTTTATGGTGCATTCTGGAGGGAAATCTTTCACTGTTTCATTTAAAGAACAAATTGCACATCTTGCTTTCTTAATGGGGTTGGTACAGGCATTGAGCTGATTGGCGTATCTACTTAGTCTCATGCATTTGTAAGGGCATCTGAAAAGATGAAGTTCTAAATTCAACTCTTATTGAAAGTACTGAGAGAGTTAACCTGTACACCAACACATGCAGCATGGGGAATAAATACAAGGAATTAAATATCTGTGTACAGTTTCAAGGTCCTTTCTATATCGCATAATCTCTAATTTTGTAAACTACATGACTCAGAAAACATTTACATTACAAACACTGAAAGGGGAAAGATTTGTAACAAAAACAGAATATCACTAACTTTCAAGACAATAAACTTTAATAGGTCAGAAATATTTTGTCACTATCATACTATTTTGAGTATTTACGAGAGCTTTTGTTTAAGTTTCAGACTGTTGGAATCAACAAGGTACTTTTTTTGATTCTTTTTTCAATTCAGTGACAATTATTAGTTGACTTTGGAAAAAAAAATAAGAACAGATTTGTAACTGAAACAGAAGATGGATCAGGCACAGGTAGATAAGAATGTTTATAGTACTGCCCTTCTTTCTACACTTCATTAAATTTTCACATTTATTAGTGTCTCAGATGGAAGAGGACCAACTCTGATACAGACAGAACAAACTGTCTCCTGTTAGGTGGCTACTACAGATGTTTTACATCCTCCAAGACAGAAAAACAAAGTAGTTGCAGTCAGTCTAAATAGCACTGATGAAAGTGACATTTGTTCAGAGGACAGCTATTCATTAAGCTATGGATACAAAAACAGGGGAATTATAAAACCAAAGGTTAATATCTTAATGCTTAATCTCAAGAATGGCAAATTAACAGGAATTCAAGAAATCTAAAATAAGAACAACAACAAAAGCTTTCTTCTCAAATCAATCTAATGCATGAAGCATTCCCATTGTCAAACTTAGGGTAGGAAAAGCATCTCTCAGCATAGCTGAAAATCACTGCTGGGACTGTCTTATATGTACAAAATGGCAGAAAAGCTGCACTTGTTCAGCATTTTAGCTCCTATACAAGCATAAGGGATCAAATCTTACTTATTACCTTTGATTACAAGATTCTTAGCAAAGAAAAGAAAATTATATTTGATTTTACTTAGAGGTATTTATCTGGAAAGGTTTGTCTGCATTTCACATGAGAAGCAACCTTGCAAGTACCTTTAACACTTTCAGTGGGATACACAACAGAAAATCCCTACTTTTTTTTTTTTTTCTCCAACAAAAGCAGCTGAAAGAATATACAGAAAAAAAGCTTACATGAAAACCTAACTTCACCCAACATATTCTTGTTGCTATTAATAAAGCCAGGACTTCACTCACTGATGTATCAGAAGTTGTAATACCTGCATATGACAATTATCCACATTCTGAGCTGTATGACAGAAAGAAAAGAAAAAGTATGCATCCAGTCAACCTTTACAGCATTTGTTTCAAAATCAGAAACAAATGCAAATTTGCCTAAATTAGTGTAAATAGCATTTTCTACTAAGCCTCTCCCTAATATGATTTTTTTGCTTAGATTCCATCAGGCATTTCACAGGAATCTTTCAATGTTACTAGTGGATTCAGTATGATCAAGTAGGTAAATACTAGGAATCATGACCACTTAGCCTCTGCTTACACTCTATATTCATCAACACTAATAACAACAACTGAATTTGAAGATTAAAGTGCTAGACGGCAACGCTCACTGGTGATCCAGTGACCACACCTACCTTCTGAGAATTCTCCTGCCTGAAAGTTGCAGCCTCAGTCTTCTGTGATTTGAAGCTGTGGATCATTAGAAAAAAAATTGACTATGCTGCTGCAAGTGTTTCACTGAATACAGTCGTTAATGAATAACATAAAAATATTACAGCTAATGTGACCACGTTTCATTTTTCAGTAAATTTCTACCATTTCAAACTACCAGCATTTATTAATTATATTCATTAACAATTTAAGCTCCTGATATTTATTTTATCTAAAGTTCGATTACTTGCAAATTTTCACAATAATATATGACCCCAGATCACAGCTTTTTCTTTAAGTGCTCAATTTTGTTTCTTTTATCTTAATTCTCAGGATTTCCTATCCTGTCTCCAACTTTTCTATGAAACCAACAGGCTTTCCAGAGGCTATATTTTCCTCTTCCTAAATTTTCACACTGCTCTTTGAAAATATTCTTTACAGTTCTAATACTGAAAACACAGCAAATAAGTTATATAGAATCGCGTACTCACTAGCTCAGGTCAACATATGTCTAGACTACTTTCCATCTGGAAAGTAGTAATCCTTCCAACTCAACCATGACTCTTTTTCCTAGATAAATATTACTGAATCACAGAATCACCTAGGTTGGAAGACACCTCCACAATCATCTAGTCCAACCTTTGACCGAACACTATTCTTTTATCCATATTGCCTCTTCCCTTAGGACAGGTATTTTAAACACAGAGCAATGTTTCATTTAGTTTATTGCCCCTTTTTTGCTTTATTTTAAATGCAAATTTAAAGCCACTGACATTGTTCTCAACAACTGTTAGCAGCCTTCCCAGCCTGTTTCTGAAGACCTTCAAGATTGTTAAGGTCTCTCTTATACTCAACACAGGTAAGCTTCAATATACATTTTGAAATGTAAGAATGACATTTGTAAGAATGTAAGAATGACAAATGTAAGAATACATCTTGAAATGTAAGAAGAAAATTTAAAAACAAGATCTGTTAATTTTTTTTCTTCTTACTCAAAACATTGAGTAGGTTGCTTTCTATACTCTACAGTTAGTTTTGTCTGTAGTTTTATTTATGAAAAGTCACTAGATAAAAATAATCCTTTCATCCTATTCCAGCGTATAATCAGCTTCATGTACCAGTCTCAATAATTAAAGTAGTATCTTAACCTTTTTTTCCACTATTATCAGTTTTGCAGTGTCCATCCAGCTTTAAGAGAAAAATCCTGTTCTAGAATGAAGTACAAATGTGGAAGAAGATTCTACTCAATCCAAATTAAAGCATCAACTAAATAGCCTTAACTCCACCCTTACAATTTATTTGACATGGAGGCAGTTGTCACAAATAAAGAGTTGGGTAATTCTCCACTTTTGGAACAGAATATTCACTTCGGATTCCTTCACAGGACACAATGCTGTTTGCTGAGTTCATCTGCTAAGATATTATTTTCTTTCCTAGTGGAAAAAAAAAAAAAAAAAAAAACTTTCCCTGTGGTTTTGATATACAAATAACCTATGCCAGTAGAAAAGGCTAAAATTCTGAACTTCAATAAGGCTCACCATTCTAGATGATAAGCATATTTAATGAGTGTTTAAACACTATTAGATAGGTGTTTTTGGATGGTCCAGAAAGCTTTTCTCATGTTTGATAGCCATTAGGAGTTTAAAAATACAAAGTGTCTCACACTAGTCTTAGTCTTCAAGAGTGTTCTCAAAAGAACAACTAGCCAGATCTTGAACGTATCAAGTGCATTACAATTATGACTTCAGTGTTAGACGGATAGGTTTAATCTAGGGTTAAGCTGAATGAAGGCTTAATTAGGTTATGAGGAGTTTCACTTTACTATGGTTAGATCACTGCTGTTATCCTCAATGGTGCATTAAAATTATCTGAAATATGTCTAACTATATTGCACTTAAGTAGAGACAGTGGACCATTGAGATACAGATATGCATGACAATCAGGACTTTTCTTATAGCTTTACCATCTTACGACACTTATGGACTAAGGCACAATTAAAGCAAAACTCAATTAATTTGTAATTACTCAGCAATAATGATTTTTTTTCTCTGAACATCTGTCAGAAAATGTTTTCATCTTCACTGAACATTAGTCAAACACCTGTTTCTCTGAGCTGTGATGCTGTGGGGAACCATTCTCCAACAGGGGGGTTAATATGTGCTGAAATGGGAATAACTATGTGTGCTTTTACTGACAAGGAAGAATGTGCTAATACTAGAAAACAGCTAACACTTCTTGGAAGCTGAAATAGAAACATAAATTTCTCTTTCAAACTAAATGAGGTGAGCCACATCAAGCCATCTCAAAATAAGTATCAAGGACCAACGGCAATGTTTTTTATCTAAACGAAAGTTTATCTTCACATTTCATAGTTCTTCCTCCTCTTTTTTCTTTTTTTTTTTTTTTTCTTTTTTTAACTTGTTTCATTTTCTATAAAATCAGGATACAAACATATCAGAGTAGTAAAAATACTTTCTACTTTTTCTTGGTTGTTATTTGAGATATGCAATTCAGCACAGACTTCCTATTCCCATTTCTAATTTATAAATGCTACCTCACATTTATAAGAAATGGTGAATTATTTAGACTAAAAATAGATGAAATGTACATGACTAAACTTACAAAATATTAACATTTTGGTTAATTAAAAACTTTTAAAACTATTAATATCATTAAATGGTGAAACAGTATGAACTCAGACTTGAGTTTCACATATTTTAAGGCTTGTATTACACACTAGCAGGTTGGAAGCTAAAAGCCAGTCTGCCACTGCTCTAACCTAAATGATGTCAGGGCTAAGGCAAACAGAAATCATCACCTGATGGTTTTTTTTTTTTAGTGAGTAACACTTACGTCGATTCCTATTAGCCTCCATTCATAAGATATATGCTCAAATTAAGCTCATTTCCTAGCAGTTATAGCCTTATCAGTGTCAATTTCTAGACACCAATATGGATCCTGAAAACAGAGAAACAGAGAACCACAGTATGCATAAATGATTAATACAGTTGAGCAAATGATACTGGAAAAGTGGTGAATCAATATGAATATGAATGTGATAAACTGACGAAAGAAATTAACAATCATCATTAAGATTAATGCTAGAATCATGTATGCACAAGTTACTCATTTAACCATACAAAAAACATGTATCCTGTTTTTCCTCTCAAGACACGAGAATATATAGATCGGTGCTGGATGTGAGGGTTTTATTGTACAACTGAGCCAACTACCAGCTGAGTTGCATTTCGTACATCTCCCACAAACTTGGATTAAGATTAATCTAATTTTTACATCCAAGTCGTTATATTCTCAAAGAGATAATGGCTTGAGTCACACTAACATGCATGGCTTATCCTGCTGAGCCAGAGAACAAACTCTGTGAATTCACTCAGTGATAAGACCGTATTGCAGTAACAGATACAGCTACCTCCTCACTGATACTGATGTAGTACTAGAATCTCTATGATTAGTCTAAGCAATGACTGAAACTAAACTTTATATCTAGTACAAAATCTCTAGACCTGTACTTCAGGTGTCCATGGTACCTTATAATAGCATTACTTCTACTTTAATAAAGAGGGAGAAAGAATATTACTTTTCAAGCAAATACCTGAACAATTCCCAAGTTCCAGCAAGACCAAAACAGAAAAGTATAGGGATCTTAGAACCAAAAGGATCAGGGCTAATGAGTATCCATTATTTACACTGTCATATAGACACAGACATCTAAAGTGGTCACCATGTTTGTGAATACCTGGACAATAAGGGAGCAAATCCTAAGATGAATGAGTCACGGTTTCTCTTAAAAGCAGTCAGTCTCCTCTAACAACACTCTCCCAAATTAGAAAGCCTAAATATAAAATAGACAGAATGATATATAAGTGGAAGTTCTAGAACTAGCAAAGATGGATAAATAACCCTAAAGTCAGTGATGTCTTAGAAAAAAAAAGAAAAAAGAAAAAAAAAAAACACAGTAACTATGGGTTTGGGAACCATGTATTTGGTGGAAAGCACTGCTAACCTATATTGTGAGGAAAAGAACTGACAGAGGACACATTTGCTCCTCTGGCCCTAAACTCTCAAATATAGGAACCATAAGAGCTGCTGCAGTCCAAAAGTGTCATAGCTGGTAACTAAAACATCCATAACATTGATCACACATTGAAGAGTAGAATATACATGTTAAGACAGCTACTAAAAGAAAAGAAGGTGCACAACTCTCTCAATATCAAAATCTTAATAAAAAATAAAAATAAAAAAAAATAAAATAAAATAAAATAAAATAAAATAAAATAATAATAATAATAATAAAAAAAAAAAAAACACACATACCTGTATGGAAGCTTATGTCTTCCAGGTTTATTGCTGCATGAGCAATGATTGGGGCTGGGCATGCATTCCTGCACCTAAAGTCAGAGAATTGAGACCCTTCAGTTCATAAATATACTTCTGCCATTTATGCACAGTGAGTGTAAAGGAAACATGCAACTCTTATTTGTTCTCCATTATAGACTTCATGAGGTATACAGAAATCTAAAGCTAAGGGGAAAGCTGGATAAAAGTGGAATACATATGGGAACAGCCTGTTACAAAGGCAAAGCTGTTAGATAGAGACAATTAACTTTTCTCTTTCTTAAAGTGGTTATTCCTAATTAATTGTCATTTTCTCTCAACCAATAAATGACTAAGAAATGAGGTAAGAAATCAGTCCTTTTTAGTACTGACTGAAGGAATAACTAACTAGAAAACATACCCAGAACAACAGTTGTTCCAAATACTTTGTAAAAGGTCTATACAGAAGTCTATGTTACTTTCTTGTATGCGTGGTGAAAATATTTGAATGTGCTACGATTATATTCAGCATTGGTATTTCTGACCATTCGTAGGATTACGTTCTACCACACATCTGGGATACATACTTTGAAAATTTCTGGTGCATACTACAGAACTTGTCAGCCTCTCACAAGAGACAAATTTTGAAGAGCTTAATTCAAAACCAACTAAAGATTATGGCCACTATGTGTACATTTATCACTGTTTTTAGGGGTTTTAATTATGACTTAATGGAAACCTCGTAATGATGAAGCACAGAGTATATACACAAATGTATTGGGAGTCTCATAACAAAACTTTCAAATATCTATTCTAGCCATTTCAGTCTTAAAATCATACAGATACAAAGGATTAAGAAAGACAATACATGCATAAAACACATGGCAAAATTCAAATTCTTTTAGAAATTTAATGAAAGAGTATAAAGACAAAGGATACTGCCTTGTGAAGGACAAAAGACTCTAATTGCTGGCAAGTGCATACCAAGTAAGTTCCAGGAAAAGCCCAAGGCCTGCAAAGAAAACTACAGCCATTACCAGCAGTAGCTGTAATTTAAAATTATAACAGTAATAATAAAGATTTCTTTCATGTCTATTTACATATTTAAGTTTTGTTTTGTTTTTTGTAGATTTCTTCCTGGTACTCAGACTAACCTTTTACTGAGTATGGTCTGTCTCAGTCAGCAATGCATACAAAAGCAATGTTACTACATACAGATGAAAAAGGTAGAATATGAAACTAATACTATGTCTTCAGTCAAAAAAAAAATCACTGTACTTGAAGGATATGGGAAGGAAACTGGCAGCAAATCTGAACAGCTCTGGGAACTGAGCTTGTCCTGTGTATATACAGAGTACCAGAACAAGCAGTGCTTTACTCAATTTTTTGACTAGTCTCAGAAACAGAGAATTGTAAGGAATGCGTACATCAACACACCCGACTTTGGAATCAAAAAGGCATTCTAATAAAAACAGATTCCAATCATCTTTGAAAAAAAGATTTGTCTTCTTTCAGTGCAAACAGATACTTAGCTAAGTCATTCTACTGCTGAAAACAATCACCACTGATCTAGGCAATTTCCATTTGTGCTTCCTGGAAAAATGTCTACTGCAATTGCAAAAATGCTAGAGATACTTAACTTCAATATTGACATTGTAAACCGATGATGCATGCATCGATTCCAGAGCATTAATATTACTGTATATAGAAAGAAAATGCATTTGGAAATTTGGAAAACTCATGTTTGCTTAGGTAGCAGACTGGTTACATTACTCTACATAATTTTAGGAAATTATAAATATTATAATAATGTAATTCTATAATAATATTAGGAGATTCTGAAATGTTATGGTAATTCTTAAGAATTATGAAGAAACAGAAGACCAGAGTAGCATAAAATTAATAGATCCCCATACATACAGTAATAAATGGGCACAACACAACGTACTGTCCTGATGTACACTTTGAAACCTGAATATTCCTGAGACAGACATTTTACAGACTGCAGAGCAGCAACATTTTTCTGAACTCAGTATGATGCTCTTTGTCTATTTTGGGGAGTTTTCCCAGAGCAATTTGTGTGGCTGCTAGATAAGACTAAACTATGCTTTGAACCTTTCTGTAATAATTGATTTTATTATTTATTTTTTTGGCCATTTAGTCTGTGACATGATAAACAAGTGACAGACATCAAACTAAGACAAGAGGGAAACCTGTTGCTACTCATAGCTACTTTTCATTAATAATGATGTGAGTTAAATGGACAATGATTTCACAAACTCTTTAGCCCTACTGCTATGCAGTGAACAGTCATACACCTTGCACATCCTGAAAGTGAAATTAAAATGATTAATTAACATGACATATCAATCTATTGCCTTATGCATAGACAGCTGATCGTAGTCTTTCCAGACAGATATACTTAAAGCTCTATCTCTCATGTTATACACCACACAATGGTAACGACCTGAAGACCTCAAGATGCTAAAATATTAAATGCAATAACAGAACATCAACAGGCTCATTTTCTATTATGCTTAAAAATGTCTTGAGATAAAACTTCACATAGCTGTTCTGATATGTAGTCTGAATATCAAAGAGTCTGTTCAGTTCAAAAGATGAAAATTAATGCCAATTCCTCAAAGATAAGAAGCAACTGAGACAAGTTAGATAAAACAACAGGGGAAAAACAGGAAAAATTATAATCCTGTTTATTTCTTACTCTGGCATTCAGAGTAATCTTTCATGCAGTTCTACCTTTAGGACTTTAATGGGATTTCTATTTTTCAATATGTTTGTATTAGAATCTACTGCTTTTGGAAAGGTTTCCCTCCTTCTATAAGCCTTTTTGTCTATTATTTATTGTTTCAGAATGAAGAATTGCTGATTTCTGAGCAATAGCAAAATATTTTTTTTTGCTTCTGAGAGCTTAAAATTAAAAATGCGATATACAAAAGATAAAATTTGATGAAAAAGCAGATGCATTGATAATTTAATTGCCTTTAGTTCTATTTTCTTTTTTTATACATATGAAAGGTTGTTTTATTTTTAGAGATTTGAATGGAGTAGAAGAGCATTCTATGTATAAGACAGAGACAGGGAAGATATCAGTTGGAAACAAAGAAATCAAGTTGGCACCACTGGTAGAGAAGTTGCTGTGGAAGAAATTGCATAAATGAAGAGATGAATGAACATTGTTGTGCCTTGTACTAACAGCACGCTTAGAAAACTCATTTGCAACTGCCTTTTAAGCACAGACAACATTATTGCCCTGTACTTCTGCAACTGTAAGATAAAATTTAAAGCAAAGTAAAGCTGGATAAAATAGACTTAGGCAAAACAGTGATAATGTTTGTAGGAAAAAGCATATTACGTAGAATTAGCTCAAACTACTTTTTGAGTACTCCATATGTCCACTGTCACAGAGGTCACCAATCTCTCAGAAAGCAAAACCAGCCAGAAATACCTGCAGAGACTGTAAACTTACTTTCAGTGCCAAGAACTCCAAATTGTTGGCGACAGATTTTACTACTTGCCACAGAAAAGAAGAAAAAAGCTACGTTGTAGTTTTCTAGGTCAGCAAGGCAAACTACAGGTACCTCAGAAATAAAATATGAGACTTGAATCAGCAAGACTTTTTTTTTTTTTTTTTTTAAACTCATGTATGTCTTTATCAGAAGAAAAAGGCTTCAAGGGAGACTTTCATGGGAGATCAAAATCAACTAAGCAATGCAGCAAAGGAAAAAGGAAAATCTAGACTGGTTCACTATAGAGGTAGTAGAGCAGAGCACATGCATTGACAGGACGGATCTTGTCAGGAAAGAACAGTATGTTCTGAAACTGATACCCATCCATCATGAAGTCATGATGGAAAAATGTGTGTCTTTCAAATGAATCCTGAAAGGACAGATCAGGAAGATATGAACAAGATCTTCAGTAAACATCAGCAGCAGATAAAGCTAAGACACCTTCATGTCAAGCCAACCATTACTTTGGTCGCATCCAGTGGAAGGTGTCTCTGCAGGGGGTTGCAACTAAGTGATCCTCCTAAGAGTCCCTTCCAATCCAAATCATCCTATGATCCTCTTCATCTTCCAGAGGTTTCTTCCAGACTCTTCAACAGATTTTATCCCTTTCTATTAGACACAGCTGTCTGCAATGGTGTAAGCATTTATCTCTCCACAGAATATTAATGCAACATGTTAACTTGCGAACAAAAAAGGGCATGAGTAAGCTCTAGCCAGTTCAACAAAATGTGACAAAAGCCTATTATTCCCTTGGTTCTTACACTGACTCTTCTATACATAATTTTAAAAGCACCGAAATGAAATGTATACTTCCATGTTGACTTTCAAAGCTCTCACTAATATACATCAATCCAATCAGCATTGGCATAAATTAATCTATTTCAGTTCACGCTGAAATACATTCACAGCATACAGTAAGTTTCTAAATCCAAGAGAAGGAATGACAGCAAAGTACACAAGGCAATTTCTTAAACCATTGTCCTGTTTCAGAACCAAACATACAAATATGCTGACAATAACAAATATCACCACCATGTAGGAAGGAGCTAAGACTACGTTCCTGAATCTGACATCTGATATTTAGGCTTGTGGTTTGGTTTAAGAATTTCTTTTCATGCACGTAACAGTAAACAATCAATATAAACATCTAAACAAAATATTGATGCAACAGAAATAAAAGCAATCACTACAAAATCAAATTGAACTGAGCATTATTGATGAAATGTTTAGCGCATCTTATGACTATTATTACTGTATTGTCTAGGGATCCTACTGAATGACAAGGATTCAATTGTGACAAGAGCACTGGAAACAAAAAAAAAAGGCAGCGGGAGGAGGGAGAAAAATCCTGGATCATAAACCCTATAACATAAACACTGGACAAAAGGAATGAGCAGCACACTCAGAAGCATAAGAATATAAGGCAATAATATGAATTGGCATAATAAAAAACAGTCATAACACACTAGCAGCTTCAGAGAAACACATTCTGAACAGGTAGATAGATCCTGCACATATAATTTATTTTACATTTAGAAAACATTCTTTATCTTATATAAGCAAAAGAAACATTAAGCAAAGGAATTCATCAGTCCTCAATCTATTATGCAAAGGTTCAGTAGTTGTAGCCTCTGTATACCTAGTGACACCCAGCTTAAAAAATGGTCAAGCAAGCCTAACAGGATTTGTTTACCCTTACTGAATTAATTGAAATATAGTCATAAGCAAAAAATCATTTTAAAAAAACTTCAGTACAAAATGAACTCCATCTGAAGCAAGGAGAAATGTTATTTGGCAGCTTAATCCCACGAATCTGAACTTACTCCTTTAGTATAACAATTTTATTCTTAAGTGAAATCAAGTAGGTTTTATAGAAGTTACAAAGTGACCACAGATTTAAAATGACAAATTCATCAAACATTGTTCTGCAGCAACAAGCTGAAGCAGTGAGGCAAACCTACTGCCATCAGCTAGTCAGTTCCTTTCCAGCATCTTAGTTGGACATAACAGATGCCAGATTCCTTCGCACCCATGAAGAAGGAAGTAGGGTGTCCTGCTTTTTGGTTTCCTTCTATTCCTCCAGGTTGCTACTGTTTGGAAAGATACCAGCACATTAGGCTTCGAGACAGATCTTTTGTAGACAACTGAACTGGACAGCAGTTTCCACATTCAGTGCATTCTCACAGCTAAATATGTAATATTCTTGTGGCTCTACTTGCAGTTGAGTCACCAAGAATTGTGCAGCTCTTTATAGCAAATAAATAAATAAATAAATGCCGAAGAAAGAGAGCAGGAAGACTAAAATGATGGGGTATGCTATGAGAAGACATATTTTGTCTGGTCAAGAAGTTTGTCATGGTGTGAGTAGCAAATCTTATTAAACAAGGAACTTTTATACCTTATAACTAATAAATGTTTAGAATGCTTACATCTGATTATGGTGTTTTCTCTTTGATTCCTTGAGTATACCATTTCAGGAAAATAGGAAAATGCATCTTGCAAGAAAACAAAAACAAACAAAGAAAAAAGGACAAAAACAAAAATTGAAAGAAATATAAATTTACATTTTTATGAAAAATCAAATATTTTTTGATGTCCCTTGCTTTTTTGGTCCTGTAATGATCACTAACAATTAGCAAAGAAATCAAAAGCCACTAAGCAGAAAGCTTTGAAAAATGTTCATACAAACATCTGACCAGGCTCAGATGCAAGTAGGCAGCAGGGTTAATGGAAGAGCATAAAAATATCACAGTCTTCAGAAAACATCAATCAAGAAGATTCTGTGAAAATGCTGGGACTGGTAGGTGTTTTTAGGAAAATTAGAGGAAATGGGTTAAAATTCTTCTTCAAGAAAGTATAGCATAGTTGGGACTTTGTCTCAGTGTATTCAGTATAACTCTTCATAAATAAATTTAAAAATAATATTCTTAATCTGTAGAAAGGGGAAAAATCATGCAAAATTGAAAGTAAAACTTGTATGTTACAGCAATTATATAACATGGACTGTATAGCCCAGCAGAGATGACTCCTTCCCTCAGCAGTGTCTTCTTAGGAGTAAGCCTAAGAGCATGGAGTTAATTTTAAGCAATGGTAGACATTTTTGTGCAAATTATTGGCATGCCTTTGTATTAATCCAACGTTGCTTCAAGTGAAGTGGCAATAGGATTCTGCTGACAAGCAAGTCAAAGGAAATAATCATGCAGAATAAAGGTTCTACTAAATAGCAAACAGCATCAGCATTGTTAAGTATTTGTACACAGTACCAAAAGTGGCAAAGACCAGCACTTTTTATTGTAAACACATCGTGGAAAGAATTCTCAGTTTTCTGTAGTAATGCTGAAAGACCTCTGCCTCACATACTTTGATTCTGAAATAATCTCGTACACAATGAATGCAACCAGTGATGCAGGCAGACACTAGCAATTTTTTGCGGGCTTGGGTATTTTATACCATCTTCTTATTCACCTCATGCAATGTCATATTTCATGCCTTTTAGAAATGAACAGAATGCTATGAAGTCTAGCCCAGACTGTTTATGGTTGACATTTATACATAACTTTTTTTGCTCGTCTTGCTACCTAAAAACTTGTAGATACGTATAGGGTACCTTAACATAAGTCTGTAGTCTGCAAAGAGAATTCTAGTGGTGCTTTAGGCAAATGGAATTTTTGTGAGTTTTAAATGCAGTTTTAATTCAACACAATAAGTGAACTAAATAAAGTTTATGCCCTTTGGCAGCCTTCCACAAAGACTCCATCAACCCCAATAAGGAACAAAAATGTAATACAGTAACAGCCAAAGACCAGAGTATGACTACCGCAGTGTTTATAAACATGACTGGGAGTAGTATTAGGCAAAATCAAAAAAGGATTGCAAATTTTAAGTATTTCTGGCAAGGAGCAGAATGATTCTTCTGGCAGAGGTCCTTAACCCAGAACTGAAATGCTTATTTATATACTGCGGTTTTATTAACCTAATACAGCAACTTAGAAGTATAATATCATGCCTTCTTATTAGACTCTCTCCTTCCCTAAAGAAAGGAGAATTCCCTAAATGCTTTTCACCTGGATTCTTCAAACACTCAAGAGATTACATTGCAAAGAATCTTATGACCTGGGAAAACAGAAGTTCAATTCATTGTTTCGAAGAAGTTCCAAATGGCAGATGTTACTCCATTGGCATGAAGAATATCTTCCTCCCCTTATCAAGGAGAATTTGTAAAGAAAATTTTCTGTTTTATATTCAATTATGTTCCTAGCTCAGAAGATGAGACCCACATTTTTCAATTGCAAACCAAAGAAACAAAATCCTCTCCTGAAAATTAAATACGTTTCTGTTCCATAGAAAATTTTTAGATTATGAATCTCTCCATAAAAAAAAAAGATATCATCATTTATCTTTTCTGAAAAACTAATAAAGAAGATAAATCTTTTAAGAAATTGCAAGTTTCCTTAAAATTCCATGGTAGAAGGGGTAGACAAAACATTTCTCAGAAGATAAATATTCTAAAATTTTGGAATAAAACATCACCCTTCAAAAACAAATCCAAAACACTGCAAATCACCAGAACAGCATGTTAGTAGAGGAGGTTTGTGAATCCCATACATCTGACCGTAGGCTTGACTGAAAATCAAGAACAGAACTCAGGGTGGTGTAATAGCAGCAGCAAACTGATGATGACCCCCGTCTCCAGGTGTACCAAGGTCACAGAAGACTAGTTAACTGAACTACTCAGAAGAGATTTGTTAGCTCAGCTAGTAAGAAGCATTTAGAATTTTCAGTTTACAGAGACTACATTTACCTAGAAAATAAGTTATTATAAAGAATGTAAGAATGATAATGTAAAAGAGCAAAGAAGGAAACAACACTGTTTGCTGGTTTTTTGCTGTTTTGTTGTAGTTGTTTGTTTTTATGAACACAACACGCACACACTCACACATGCACAAATGCTTCTTAAAGAAGGAAAATTTAATTAAACATTAGCTCACTTAAGAGAGTATAAGGGCTGTCTTGTATGGATGTCAGACTTGGTGGTTTGGTATGAGATAAAAATTACATGACTGGATTGCTGCAGAGCTACAAAGTGAACGGAACAAACAAGATGTGTAAATGCTTGCTTGCAACCATTCTGACTGGTATCTTAATGAGTTTACAACTTTCATAAATTCAGTCTTCTTTCAGGTATCTAAGAATTATATATATTTATTTCCTGCTATTTCATTTTTCAGTGAGCTACAATAAAAATTTTGAGATCTCATTTTCATTTACCCATGGATCCTTTCATATTACCTCAATCTCAGTGTCACCAAGAATCAAGTTTACTTTTATTGTCCCATGGTCCCAGGATTCCAAGACATAACTAACCAGTTGTCTTAAAGGAAACACCTCTAGAGACAGAAGCATCTAGCAAGCAGCCTATTGCTAAGTTTCTTCCTCTGAGAAGTACTGCATTGTAAGCACTAGAGAATCATACAACCCAGGGGAATAAGGTCACAGTATCTACGTTAATACATTTCTTAATTATTGACAGTAATTTTATAATTTCATACTATTTCACTATCATTTTCTCAAGACAATGAGATAATTATTCACTAGATATTTAGAATACGTAAGGACACACAGGTACCTTGCCAATAATTTGTCACCTTCATAGTTAGCTGAGCAATTGACAAATTAATTTGGGTAGTTCCTCTATAGCATCAGTGTTTTCATTTCTCTGGTTATTACATCAGAAGATCTGCTCTTGCTTCTGGGGTCATCTTAGATGTTCTGCTATTTATATTTTTCAGTGATATTTTCAATTGACTTACCTGACTAGAGAGGATTTTTTCATATGTTAATTAATTTATGAATACTATTTCTGCATTACTGTCAAATAAATGAGCTGGGAATTATGATGTCTGAAGCTGTAATTAAAGAACTTCAAAATAAAACACTTTCAAAATCTAAAACCACCAAATATATTTTGTAATATTTGTGTGGAAATAATTAAAAATTAGATTTCCCAAAGATAAAATGTTTTTATGTAATCATTGAGGAATAAACGTTTTTGGGTTTATTTTTTTTTTTTTTCAAGCTAAAAAGGAAAGTAACAATGGATTTATATGAACCATTCAAATTTAAGGAAAAAAAAAAGTTGCAAATTAGCTTACAGTTGTGCCTCTGAAAAAACACAAGTTTGGCTTAAACTAGTGGAAAAATTGTCAGAATCACTTAGATAGGAAACTAACATCAAATAGCTTCCTCAGTAGTTCCGAAATACAGAAATAGTAGTTAATGCTAGCCAGATTCAGTCACAAAAAAAAAAAAAAAAAATTGACTTTAGCATTTCTTGCCCACTCCTTCTTTCATTTGCCTTTATTTTTCAATCTGTCTTTAAAAATATTCATTATCTATTGTCATTTTTACTAAAATTACTATTTAATACTAGCAACAGGCAACTTATCTTTTTCTTGACAGCAGTTTTCAACTTTGATTTTGTTGTTCTTTTTCAAGACACACAATAGCCTTTCACTTGAGGAACACATAACTGGAAGGGTTCTACAGGATCTGTCCTGAAAATAATATCACAGAGAACTAATTGGTTAATTCCATTATATACCAATCAAATTCTACCTAACACGCCACTATTTCAATTAGAAAACTATTGCCAAACTTCACACCTCCAGGGATTTCCTTCTTCTTAATAATTTAGGCGTAAAAAGCCTAACATTTATACATGGTCAAGTGCATCTGCTTGTTCTTGTGTCAAAATTGTCCTTTATCTATTCATAAATATAATTAAATATATTTTTAACTTTTGCTTAAGGTCAACCAGACACATTTTTTAAAGTGTGGCATTTTTTCAGTGCCTGAATAGTAAACATATTTTGTACTTCCAGTATTCCAGATCTGATTGCACTACAACCTGTAAAATGCCATTAATGTTCTTTCTATTTGGAAATACTCTCTTAATATCCTGTACATTTATATATATATACACACATACAAACCCCTCATCAAATCTGCAAATTTGTTTGTAAATTTTTTTTTTTTAAATTGTCTCTTTTCTTAATAAAGAGCAGACTAGCAACAGATTTCAAAACACTAAGAATTACTAACAATTTAATGTCATGCAAAAAAACATCTTTGTTTATATTTTACTGGAATCTACTATTTTCTGGGTAAATTGTCAGATTTTTTGAGTACTAATCCAGTGAAAATGGCATCTACTGATTCTTCTGAAATTACATCTAAATTGGTGGGATCTATAAATAGGAGAACTTGGAACATTTTTGCTTAAAAGCAACTAGATTCAATGCCAAAATGATACATAGCTATCTATAATACCCTGAAAAAAAAAATCAGAAGAAAAACAGAGAGGGCAAAAGAACAATCCTAAAGAGTAGATGTAAGACACTGAGCCACTGAAATTATCGTGCTGAAACCCACTGACAACCACAGTACCTCTAGCTGTTGTTGTACTACATGCATACTTAAACATTTGATGAAACTCCAGCTCAGCTACTTTTTCCTTCTCTGTTTTTTTTATTTTTCATTTTTCATTTTTTATTTTTAAATCAAAGGCAATGTCCAAAAACATTCAGTACTAAAGAATTTGTTTATGGCATTGTTTTACAAAAGTTCCTAACAGACAGTGACTATTTTATTGTTGGATGTATCCTTTATTTTATTAATGATGAGAAGTAATCAATGGAATGCTAAAAATAAACTTGTAAAGAAATCTAGTCTGAAATTTGAATCTGAAGCAAATTCAGTGGTCACGGTAACACCAGTTGAAGGTTGACTTTTGCCCATTAGTGAAATAGGCATGGCTCTTTTAAAAAGGTCACAAATCTTTCAAATATAGGCACCATGTTTTAAATTTTGCACATACAAAATATGTTCATGTCACTCAAATTACACGATGTGGCAGTGTTGTAAGTCTGAGCATTATTGTCAATTAATGGCAGAGGAAAGAGCCCAAAGCTCACGTAAGACTACTGACTGGGACAAATCTTGAAAAGAGACAAAAGGTATAAAACAACAGTTTTCCTGTTGTATGTGGTTTTGTGTGTGCATGTGTGAGAGTGCATATAACAAAAAATGTTTAGAAGTAAGTTCAGATAATAGCCCATCCATTTGTTCTCAGTTTCTTTTCCAGTTTCATTACCAAAGGCTTTGATTTTAACTGTATGTTAAAATGCAAATTCAAATCCCATATAAACCATTAGTTAGTATGTTGACTGGTTTGAACCAATTAGAAGTGAGAATCACTGTTGAATGTCTTCATTTCATTCTATTTGTCAGCCTCTGGGTACGTAGGGTATTTGACTGTCTCAATTTTTTCCTTAACTTTGTAAGACGGGTACAGGCCTGTTCTTCCTAATTTTCTATTGATGCCTTTTGAATATCCATCCCAGTGATTTCCAGCTACTCCAATTATATCTCCAGGTTCCATAGGAATTTCATCAGCAGTTCGTGGATGATGAGCATAAATAGCAATCTGGTTGTGGGCGTTCTGTCCCCCAAAGTAGTAGATATCATCCAGTGAATGGAAATACGCTGAAGCATCTGGATGCAATGTCTGCATAATTTCATAGGCAACTCGACAAACCTTGGAAATAAAAATAGAAGAGAAGTCATAAATATTGTGCATGTGCCTACAATGTATCACAGAAGCCAGCAATCAATGTGTAACAACTAAATTTCACAAAAAAAAGATAAAGGTTTGGAATGTTCAGTGTCTTTTAAAAAAAGATAATTGAAAATACCATGTATTTGATAACAAGTGGCATGCAATTTTGAATAAGTATTCTTGAGATCAGATTTAGCAAATAAATAAATACTTACAATGGTCTACTTTTCTGTAAAAATTGAGAACATTCATATGAACACTAGCCATTATGTCTTTTAAAATGAATGATGCGTAGCCAAATGTAAAAGCAAATCTGTTTTCCTTTTCTACCAGCAATAAAAAGCTTATTTTGCTTCTTGTTGAACCTTTAGCACTTGCATTTTCAAAATTTACTCGGCAGTAATAGAGCTTTACATTTAGGCGGGAGTTGTTTGTTTCTTTAAGGAAACTCCAACTTTCACAAACAGTTCCAGGAGCCAATGGCTTTAAAATGCTGTTACTATTTAGGATAATGGTAAAGTTATGACTGCTGGCAACTTGGAAGAGAGCTAAATGAAACAACTCCAGCAAGATGATGACATTGGTAAGGAGGCAGATGCATTTTGAAGTTCACTTGTGTAACATTTTATGAAGGGAATTTTCTTCAGACTGAAAACATCTCCCAACATCAGAATCATGTTGCGTATCTCAGAGTTGCCAGAAACATAGAAGACTGCCACTACATTAAATGAAGCCCTTTACAACAACATTGGTCGGAAAGCTCTTCTTTGTCAGATGTCTGATTTAATCACTGTGATCTTTTAATCTAGATTATACCTTTCTCTGATCTTGTGTAATTAAATCTTATTTAGTTTAATATAAAACCTGATAAACTAACAGTACTGTAGACTTCTTCAGTAGGAAGAATCATTTGAACTTTTTCTTAACTTCCAATCTGTAAATATAATAAAGCCTTTTTTCCTTTTTCTTTTCTCCATCTGAAGATAAGGTGAATAGGGCTTTGCTTTTATCCCTCTTCATCTGATCTTTGAAATAACTTTTCAGAAGTAGCTTTCAGAAGATCAGGCAAAGTTAATTATTTTGAAGTACTTGTTATACCCCATAATATAGAAACAAATTTGAATACTATTACACTGGTAAGAGGTTATTTTATAGCTTCTGTGGTTGTTTTTGATGTTTTGTTCTCTGCATGTGTATGCACCCCACAATGAGAAAACACACACACACTGTGAAAGATTCTAAATCTTTTCAGCATAAGTGCTTTTTAGTCAGTGTAAGTGTCCTGCACACCTAAAACATGCAACATTTCTTCCTTTGTAGACCTGAACCTAGATAACTAAGCTTGAAGTTGTTGATGGTAGTAGACAAAGAACCCACACGCAGAAATATAGTTAAAGCTAAGTAATCCAGCCTCCTATTTTTATTCATAGATTTACTTGTCTTGCAGCCTGTATACTTACATGTACAATGCAAAACACAAAGACTAATAAGCCCTGGAAGGAAAAGAGATTATCAGGAAAAATAAGTTAGGCAGACAGAGCTACAATTTCATCTAAATGAAGACTGAAGAGACAAAAAAGCTATTTGTTTTAATGCACAATCTTAATTCTGCAGCTGTGTTATGATTTGTGTGTGTTACTGCCATGTGGCTTTTCTATACATTTCAATTTGTGCAACATTACTGAAATAGTGCCAAGGTAGGTTATTTCCCTGAATTCCACATCACTTGACAGGCCTAATTTCTTTAGCAACAATATTTTAATGGAACATCTATTCTTTCGTTTATATCAGTATTCATTTAGTTTTGGTAGCACAAATAAGAATTAATATTTGTGCTTCCTAAAAGGTTTAATCCTATTTGAGTATACTGTAATTTTCTATTAATGCCTCTCTAGTGAAGATTTTGACTCTTCCCTCCAGCCCAGAATAGAAAATGGAAAAAAGTCAGCGTAGGTTAGACAGTCCAACATCACACTGGAAATAAATTAGACTATATTCTCACCCTTACTTTGCCTTCATACAGATTGGATACAGGACAGTATTATCATGATTTTGCTTACATTCAAGACAAAGCCAAATTGAAATTTTCCTCAACAGCAGGAAAAAAAATCCAACAGATCTTAGAAAAGCACACTGTAAGAAAATACTGTAGATTGCAATATTTTGAACACACATGAATGCCAGTCCAATGCTGGTTTGCATGTCCAGCAAAATTGATGCAAAACCATTTTTGAGGAGTTTGAATTACTAAAGCAGAAGAAATTGCATAGAATAAATGACAGAAATGGTTGGATCCAATTCACGGTTTTAGTTATTGAGAGTTACAGTCTAATACAGGATTTTCTAGGCTTTAGCAAAGTTTTCTACATTTCTGGAAAACCAAATATGTCATCCAACAAATGTGTCTACTGTTTAATGCAGGCAGTTGGAGAATGAGGATGGCCCTCAAGAATACTATGTACCCCAAAGGTACCCTCAACATGTGGTTATAAAACCAGATGACCTCCAGAGGTCCCCATCAATCCCAATTACTTTAACTATACTGATGTAGTTCAGCATATATTCTTCTTTAGAAATCCCCACAAGTGACAAATCAATTACAATATACTGTCAGTTTGTACCTATATGTAGAAATGTTTCTTCTATGTTTATAGACAGTGTTTCATTTGAAGCAAGCTGTTTTAAAAAGTGGAAAACTTTATCTGAACATCGTAATAGCAGAGAATCTTTTAGATTTCTTATTAATAAAAGGTTTTATCCAAGAGCACTTAATTCTTCTTTCAGAGTGTGAACTATCTATACACTGAAGCATAAGACATACTTAAGACATACATAGCCCTGAGTCTTAGTTGACAATCACCTCTTACACTGATATGCATTCAGTGAAGATACTTCACCTGAATCAAACATTTTTATAGAATTGGATGGTTCCTTACAGGATTTTCCTAGTGAGGATTTTTACTTTGGAATTTATTCATGTCTTGCCCTGAAGTAGCTTACGTCAGTAACCTTCTAAATATGATACAAAAAGTCATTTTCTTTGCAGGGTGTGGTGAACAGTGAAAAAAAATGCCTCCATAAGCGTGACTGAGGGGGGCTTTTCTATTTCTTTTCTGGTTTTACTCTCTTCTTGCCATAGTAATGGAATTAAGAATTTTGGCTGTCAAGATCGATATATTGCTCTATTGATCACATCTGAGTATTAATATAATGTTTGTTACCTGATTTTCATTACAGCGCAGGAGACAATTTACATTTGAGGCTACAGAAAGTTGTGTTTTGAAGTGATTTTTAATTTTCAATTTTGTGCCCACTTCCACATAACGGTACAATTGTATGCAATCAAAATCTATCACCATCTGTAGTAGAATGCTTTCCTAACCAGAGCGCTATCTAGGAGCATATATGATGAAGGTAGATTAAAAATGTTCACTCTTTGATTTCAATTATATTTTGCCATAACTGAAGTAGGTGTATCACCATACTTGACAGAACATATGCCTTCTCTGGTATTTGGTGCTTTATTTTTATTATTATTATATATATTTTTAAAACTTTAAATAGCTTTTAAAAACATATTTTCATGATATATTAAATTAATATATGCTATGACATCATAAAGAAGATGCCAACAGTGACAATGATATGATGCAGTTTTCTAATGAACTCCAACATGCTTCACTGGACCACTCAAGAAAACTTACAGCATATAATTATCTGCAACCAGAAGTTTCTATAGCTTGCAGTCGTTAGAATTCACATTTACTGTCCTCCCACCAAATTACTAGAAATGTAATAGATACTGAAGAGAAATTAAATGTCTCGTTTCTTCATTCTTTGCCACTCCAGCTATCAACTGAGGCAACAGCAGATGTGTTTAAGTTGTAACAGAGTGCCACGAATTACAGAAATGGATGGATACAAGTTATATATTAACTTTATGCAAAGTTTAGAAGTGTTAAACATTTTAAAGTATTTTTTACTTCATTCAAACACCTTATTAAAGCAAATACTTCCAATTGAAGAGAAGTAATCAACCAGTGCTTACAATCATCTAAATGTTCACATAGTATAAAAAGACTAACACAGCCATGAAATTTTCATAAAAGATCACTGAGAACAAGATAACAGAAGCGTGAAGAAAAATAAAATTTAGAACTGGTATATATAATCTATACTGTATTTGTATTGCAGTTTACCTGGGATGAAAATGTACAGACAAGGAAGTCTGCTTGAGACAAAAAGTGGATATCCAGAATAACACCTCTTAGGGAGTTTTCAGTGTATCGATTGTGAAGTCCTGCTGACCAAGATATGGAGTTATCACTGATAAATTCATAATTTGGATACCTGTGAAAATATAATACACTGTTAACAGAAGTGTTTTTTTGTTAATAAGTTCTGTTAGTAAGTATTGTAACTGCTGCAAGATAAAGTTGTTAATCTGTTTTAAGTGAGCCTGTGTTTTACACTCTACTATATTACTGCTGCCTCAGTGCACACCCTCTATTTATCCAGAAAGTTAAATAAAAATACACTACAAGTCTGAGATATGAATGTGCAAAAAAAAGTGTAAAAACATCAGCAAGTATATGCTGTATTCTGTTAATTGTATTGATTTTTACACAAAATACACTGAGATAATTTAGCTTTTTCTTCTACTAAATGGAGTATAGGACAATCTTTGCTAAACTACATTTTTGTTGATTAATATACTTTTTAATAGATAGCGATTATAATACTGTGCAAGAAAATCAGTCACCTCCAAAAGGACATATTAAATAAATGAATCTAAACTAAACCAAAAAGGAAATTGTCTTTCATAGTTATTAAGGCTGTCCAGAGAATAGATTTTATACTTTACTAGTCAAAAGGAAATAAAAGAAATGTAAACCTTCATATTAATGTATTTCTTGAAATATCAGACAATTGGTAATATTTTAAGTAAAAATACTTTTATTTGAAATATATATGTGTATATATATATATATGTAAGGTTTTACAAAGTAAAATAAGTTTCTAATATGTAACAATGACTTCGAAAGAAATAAAGTCCTTTTTGAAAACACTGTAAAACAGCGATCTTTCTCAGAATGTTTGCACTCTTCACTGAGGAGCTGAAATAAAACTGAGTAAAGTAGTGTGGATTAATTAAATTTTAACTCAGTCTCTCACCAAAAGTAAGTTCTACATGAAAAATTCCAGGAAGATGTAACAAAGATGATAATTACTCTGCTGTTACACAAATTTATTTCAATCATGAAGTGCAAATTGCATGACTAACCTACCAACTACAAGTTTCTACTACAGGGCTGATTATAAAAAATTTAAATAAGATGTAGTTTTCAGATTTATCATTTTATAGCAATTATAAAGCAATATATTACATAAGATAGTAAGGTAGCTAATACTACATTTGTAAGAATTAATCGTTATTAAAGTGTCTAATAGAGAAAATCAGAATACAGAACAGGCCCCAGTGCTAGAGCAACCATACTTAGACTTCTAAGTAGATTTTTCAAAGCCTGATAGAACTGTGTTGAACATTCCTCAGAGTAAGGAGGTTTACACACAGAGTTCTTGAAACCTTACTGAAGTTAACACACATTTATACACAACAGTGTAACATGCAGACTCTGGACGCAGGGTAGACATAATTACGACAGCCTCTGGTACAAATATGCCTGATCTATTCCATTTCCATGCTTAAACTATGGGAAAACTGTTTTCAGAAGTTGAACAGGTAAATATAGTAGGCTTTTCCACCAAGCATTCACTAGCTATATGACTATCAAATCAGGAAATTAATTGCAAAAGGCAATCAAAAAGGTTTGTGCAAAGCTTCCATATCTAGGATTAAATAATTTGAGGAGTAATTTGAATTTATCTTTATAGTAACTTTAATAGAATTTTACCTTCCCAAGAGAAATACCTGCTCTAAAAATTAATGTATCTACAGTAAATTTATTTCTTGAACAACCTATTTCTTACTAGCAAGATGTCAGTCCAGTAACTTAACAAATAATGAATTTGGAAAAAAAAAAAAAGTATCATATTTGATCCTGTTTAAAAAAAAAAAAAAGTCATCTGCTGTCTTGTACTTCTGACAACAGAATGAAAGCAGGAGGCACAAAATAATCCCATCCATAATGTAGTTTCTCTCCCAAAATATAGTCTCCCCTCCCCGGAGAAGAACTCCTTTATCAGGTAGCATAGTGATAAGACAAGGAAAAATTATTTTAATCTAAAAAAGGGTAGATACAGATATTAGGAAGAAATTCTTTAATTTGAGGGTAGTGAGCCAATGATACACATTTAAAATCATAAAATGGTTTGGGTTGGTGTATCTCTTCTTCGTATCTAAAAATCATATCTAATTTTTCTAAAGCTACCTAACAGATTCTTGATAGCTATATACAGTCCAGGCAGGACATTTTTTCAAGTTAAGAAAAAAAATAAATATCAGAGGAGGTTGGGAAAGATATAGTTTAAAGTCACTCCTTCCTGCAACTACCAGCCTCATAACTATACAAATCAAGCAGTTTTATCAGAGAATTTCAAGTTCCCATTGGTTTCAGAAGCTGGTCAACTAGCTTTGTAAATATAGCTTACTGCTAAATTGTGCAAGAGGTGCAAACCAAGGAAAGTCTCAGGGTCCTTTTCTCAAATTGCTACAACTGAAGATACATCCAGAACAGGCAATGCATTTTTTTCCCTCCAAAAAGACAGTGTGAGCATGTATGCATATGCATGCGTGTAAACAGATGGATAAAAGAATGTGTTTGTCCAGGTCTTGCCCTAAAAAGAAATGGAAAATGTACAAGCTGTTGAACAAACAAGAACTCTGAAGCACTGCTAAATTCTACATACTGGATGTAGTGCAACTTGGTCATGATGGGAGGGGGCATGGGCTTGCAACAGCTAAACTACAGATATTATACAAGGAGAAAAGACATTTAACTTGCTATTTTGGAAGTAAAGCAGCAGCAAAACAGTGAAAAACAGAGCTTTCATAAGGGCTGGAAAAACTCACTAGAGATAGAAATTAGTGCAAAAACTGGAAAAGCAAATTACAGATGACATTACAGGTAAACAGCCAGAAGAAAAGAATTTAATTTGCTTTATTTTAGTGCTTATTTGGATGAGAAGGAGATGTAAAAAATTTCATATATAAACCAGAAAGATATTGAATATTCTTTATTATTTTGTAGGCATGTTCAGCTGCACTATTTTGAACACACTACCTTGAAGAGAGAAGATGCTGTCAATAATAATATAGACTAGAAAGACATAAAAAATTAAAAAGTTTGTGTTTGAAAACTTTTAGATCAGCCAAAGAACAAGCAATTTACAGCATCCCTAACATACCAGTATCCATGAGAAATGCCATGACCTCTGCTTACCAGAGTATTTAGAATGTTTAATCCCATAATCATTACGGCTCCTCTCTAATCATGTTCTATGTCACAGTGTTTTGCTTTTTTTGTGTGTGTGTGTTTTGGGGTTTTATTTTTGAAATCAAGAGACACACACAAACAAACAAAAAAAACAACTCAACTCTTACAAACCAATACTGCTGACTCCACTGTCTTTACTATTTGTACTTGCAGTGGGCAGACATCTGGCTACAAGTCTGAATATTAGTGTTTTCATGACTATCAATACTTTGAAATACTTAATAGAAAGTATTCATGTGTATGGTAGCTAAATTTTCATTAAATGCCAACAATGTTTGATGGTCAATCACTCTCATGTAAAGAGAATTTCTATTACTTACCAATATTACTGCACCAAATAATAGATGCAACGTAAGAGTTATTCAAGTACAGCATGACAGTTTTTTTGATCAAAGCAACATGAGTAGAACTTCTTTATTTTTGGTCAAGCATCAAGTAATTTGTAGCTTTCTTCCCAAGTAAAGGAAAAAAAATGGTTCATTATTCCTAAAGCTTGACCTTAACCTGAGTTCAGATATCCTTAAATGATGAAGTACCAAATTGGATCCTGCCTTCTATCACAAGAGGTTTCAGATGTCTTCTGCTCTATTGCAAACAGCTGTTGCATGTAAGAAACTTGGAAAATTATGTTTCAGTGTAAACTACATCGCAATGAAACCTCAGCAAGAATACACACAAAAGAAAAATCTTCACAATTTACAGACTCTATGACTTATTAAAAGAATACAAAAGAAATTACTAATAGGATAGTACTAATTATTAATTACTAATAGTACTAATAGGATATATCTATTCATATTTCAATAAGAATGTGATTTAGAATGTACTTTGAACTGCCATAAAAACTGAAATACTTAATAAAATTCAGAACTGTTTTACTAACTCACAATTCTAATATTAGGTTTTGTTTCTACAGAGGGCTTGGGACAATATAATTGCACTGGTAGTGCATCTTATTATTATTCAGAGCTAAACAGTGCTAACAATTTAATATTGAACAACAAAAAAATGCATAACTAAGACTGTCAATGCAATATCGATTTTTGTTATGTTACAAAAAGTAATTAAAATTATTTAGGAAAATGTAATTCACTAAGTACTACAACCTCAACCTTGTATTGCCCCTCTTTTCATTGTTCAGATATGTACTTTAAATTTTATGCTATCATAATTGTTTCTGCTGCTGTTCTTGTTCCTACATATACAAAAAAGGAAGGATTAGAATGCCATCACCTGTGGAGTTTTACACATTCATTTAATTTTTTCAAAACTCCATTAATTTTAAACAACTGCTTTTTTAGAAATGAAAGAAAAACAGAAATAGCAGATCTAAAATACACAGGTTTGCAATGCTGTAGATAATTCATCTATTACAAAATAACATTTTCTGCTTACCTTGTATATGCCAAAGAAGTTTTATAATCCAATATGTTATCTTAAATATTTTTTCCAAGCATGTCTAACAAGAATAAAACAGTTCAAAACCTGCGATTTTCAAGTTATCTTGATTTTAAAATTTTTAGTTTCCTTGCTTAAAGGAAAAAAAAAAAGAAATCATATATATTCTTTTGCTCAAGAGACAAAAAGAAAATAGAAATTGGTGCTATTCAGTAGGCAGACAAATAGCACTCAAAGGGAAAATATGTTAATCTGTACTCAGTAACAACTATGTTTAAACTCAATGGATCTAAAGTTTATCCTAGTTTCCACAGTCAGGGCAAATAAGCATTTGTGAAATTGTTTATATGCCATGAACACCTCAAGGAACATTATTCTTCCATATGCATCTGCTTTCTTTTACTAAATAGTAGGTTTTACCATCTCAGTAACACCTGGAAAAACACGCAACTTAACAATAAGTTTGTACAGGGAAATAAAGGCCATGTTGGGATGCATAGTACACATTTCCAGGTTTAAAGTTAAATTTGCTACAATAGACAGGGATGTCATATAGCTAGGACAAGTTGTGACATCCATGTTCTAAAGAGATAGAAGAGGACAGAACAAAAAAAGGGACCAAGACAGTTGTACAGACCAAGAAACCCACGTACATTTAAGGACATACTTTACATTTATTCAATGGGTACTGTGAAAAAAACATGTCTTACATGTAGTGAATAGAGAGAAACCTTTCCAAAGACGCTTGAGGAGTTTTTGAACTACTGTTTAAAAATTTATCTGGCAACTAGAATCATGGAATAACCTGAGCTGGAAAGGAATCACAGGGATGATTGAGTCCAACTCACAGACCAACTGTTCACAGAAAGGTATTGTTTGGACAGATGAAACTTCTCAATACATTAACTAGTTTGTAACATTATTCCAAAACAGCTTCTTTTTAATACATATGTTCTATGTATGTTGGTGTGTTTATTATTTACATTGATATATTAAGAAAATATTTTATTTTTACTTCCCTTTTAGACCATTGGGTTGTTTTTAGATAGCCATTCTAGGTGAAATGTAGAATTAAGCTTTATATTTAAGCATCCTTGGGAAAAGAAATCATCCAAAAAAGAATTTCTAAGAGAAAAATCAGAAACTCTGGAAGCTGAAATGCAATCTTAGCTGTATAAATGATGGGAAAAATAATGATCTGTGCCGACAATAGCCAGAAACTGTAAATTGTAATTGTAACCAGCAGGAACAAACTGTAATATATACATAATTCATCTTACTTGGATTTGGCCTCTTGCAACAATGAAGGGTCATCTGTAGCCAAATACACTCTTTTTTTATCAACATGCATTCTGCGAGCAAGAAGTTCAAACCGCTCTTCAACATGCACCATATATTCTTCAATGGGATGAAATGCTGCTTCTGTTCCTACTTTGTCTGTCCTTCGAACATGAACACTGGAAAAGAGCAGAAATTACGCATTATTAACTGCAAAATCTGAAACATATCTGAAAATTTTTAACATGAAGTTCACTGTCAGCCACCTCTTGGAAGCAACATAATTATCTTATAAAGAAGGTAAAGGATAACTGGATAACTGAAATAACTGAAAGAAAAGAATGAAGAAGACTTAATTGCCATGTATGGTGGCATGTAAAATGTTGACTTAGCCTTTTTCCCTCAGCTATAAAAGCAATGGTCACTTGAAAAGAAGACACAGACGGAAAAGTGTCTACAATACAAACTGTAAGGCAACTCCATGAATGAAATTCTGTTTTACATTTCTAAATATCAAAGGACGCTTAAACAAACCTTCTATTGAGCCTCCTTTTATACAATGCTTTCCAACTACAGGTCTAGAAGTATGCTTTGAAGAAATACTTGTGATCAACTTATATTACACACAATTAAAAAAACAATTACTTCATCTAGAAAGGACCCTCTGTCTCCTCAAAATACTTGAGGCTCTTGGACAACCACCATAAAACAATTCCTTATGAACAGGAATAGCTATATACACATATCAAAGTACAGGCAATTGAACAGAAAATAATACCCACCCGATTACTGGATGTTTGAAACCAAGTTTCCTTGTAGCTTCCTCTATTTCTTTTTCTAACCAAGGCTGTGGACGAATCAAGTATTTGACAAACTGTGAGACCCACCACACTGCAGGATCCCCATGTACACGAATTAGCCTATCAGCCAGGTCTTCAGGGATAGCCAATGGTAAATAAGGTGGCCGTGGGTGCAAGCTGTCAACAATGGGAAGTTCCACCACCTGGACATCCTTATCATTAGCCTCACCTGTTTTAAAATACATACAAGGATGAGTCATGTAGTTTACTTTATTAATAAGCTCTACCACTGACTTGTAACATCCCAAACATATCAGCTAAACAGTGGCTTCAGCTTCAAAAAGACTACCAAAACCTTTCTCTACTTTTTCAAAGACAACATTAAAAGAAACACAGTTTCAGACTAGAATTATGTATAAACGGTATCTAGCAATCTATCCCAAAAGAACAGTGTTGAAGGTCTTTAAATTCTTAGCATCTGGTAATAAATAAAATATAAGTTGCACTCCTGTTCATATATTCATACTTTTTGTTTCATATATATATGACTACAGCATTAATGTGTGCTAAGGTTTACTTGGCCGTAACTTGTTATTTAAAATGCTTAAATTCAGTTTCAGGGGGAAAACAACAACAAAAATACCTTTAGGCATAAGAAACTGTTTAAAAAAATAACAACTATACAGCACTATTGTTTTTTTATGAGTATTTTTTGCTTACCTTCAACTTTTTGAATACATTTTAACATAGCAAATCTCAGCATTTCAGACATCATTAGAAGCACTGAATTAGCTATTCTACTGACAGAAAGACAATTCTTGTCTTGAAGAACTTAAACTATGAATCTAAGCAGCAAACTAAACAGATCAAGGAAAATATCCAAGCACTACAAAAGTATGTGATTTACTTAAAGATAAGAATTTGTTATCTTTAAAATACCAACTAAAACAACATACAGATGTTTTAGATGGGACTGTCATTCAAGGCTAGATTGCCCTTAAACATTTTTAACTCAGTTTTTACAAATTACTCCAATGTAAATATCTACATAACTGATAATTCAAAGGCATTTTCATATACTGAAATAAATAATGTCAACAAATGGCAACATTATATAATGCATTACATTTTTGTAACATTAAACATTTCAGATAAAACTTCTCCACTGTTCATTTCATCTAAAAGAATATTTTCATTTCTTGCAGTGGTTCCTGGCGAAGATAGTTCATTCGCTGCATAAGTGCTCACCATCCAGGAAAAAAAACTGTTTTACATATAAGCAAATCAAACTGCAGAAGACCAAGTAAACCTACTGGCTGACAAAATCAATTCAGTGCAAACATAATGAGCCTCATTATTTTAAGAACAGTTAGATATCACTAAGGTTACAAAACTTTTGTATACACCAAAAGTCATTCCAGTATATTTGTGACAGTCCTAGAAATAAGACAATTGCATGATTAAGTCACGGATTTTCCAGACGTTACACTAATACAAGAGGGCTTACCAAAAATAGTCAAGATTCAGCAGTAATTCTCTGAGAAATACTTATTTAAATAAGGGCCTTATTTGAAATGGTTAGGTATACTTGCAATTGATTTTTAACAGATTTGGAAAATTTGTCTTTATAAATGTTAATAAAACATCGCTGTGCTGCATAACACCACTATGAAGGCATCTTTTAGAATAATTTCCCACAGAATATGTACTGCAGGTACGGATGATACTTAATTCAAGAAGGCAATTCATATTTTTAATATGCATTATATCACACTTACAGGAAAACATTTAGTAAAAACATTGACCATTTGAGTTTGTTTATAATTAGATAGATGATAGTTCAGCAGTACATCTTCAGAAAGCTGCAATAAATAAATTTAGCCTGAAGCCATGGAAGTGCTAAATCTGGTGCTTCTCCAGCATTCTAAACAAAACTTTCAATGTTTGTAGAAAGATCCCTAATGGGCGAGATTATTATAAATCTAGAGCTCATCTTACCGCATCTTCGAGATTAATGATATAGTAAATAAACAAAACTGGGATTAATAGGTAAGCATATACATTAAAAAACATTCAGAAGCCTTGTTGATTGATACAAATTGTAGCTGTCCTGAAGACAGTGAAGTTGGATTAAAATGATCTACTTAAACAAAGATTTCACTAGTTTTAGATACTCATTCTCTAAATCTTAAAATATTCATTCTTCTACTTGCAAGTTGAAATCAGTTAAATAATGCATCATGCCATAAAAAGTAATAATCTGTCTTTTTCTGATGTTGATAGTTCAAATCACAGAATCATGTCAATCACTGGCCAATCCTGTCCAATTTCCTGCTCAGCTCAAGGCCAGCTTTGACATTTGATCATGGAATCATAGAATTACTTAGGTTGGAAGACACCTCTGCAGTTAATAGGTCACCAACATTTCAGTAGTCCTTCTAGCTACTTTTTACAATGTGATTCATTTTGCTTTTATAGCTGCCAAAATTTTCCCCTGTAATTCAAATTATAGCTTATCTAATTTTCATGTGATTCAAGGTGCTATTTCTCGGTTTGTATTTACCCACATAATTGCCCTCCAAATTTCTGTGACTTAATCAATTTTTCCTTTCCTGAATAACCAGAAGATCACACTTCTTTGTAATAATCACAAAGTACTACAATATTTATATTACTCTTATCATAACATAATACTCTGGAGGAAAACTGAGGACTTTGAGGTTGTGGAGTCTTCTCTGGAGATATTCAAACCCCGCTCAGATAACATCCTATGCAACGTGCTCTAGGTGAACCTGCTTGGCAGAGGTGTTGGACTTGATGATCTTCAAAGGTCCCTTCCAACCTCAGCCTGTGATTCTGTGATTCTGACTTGTAAATAAATTGGTTTTTATTCAAAGAATCCATGCCAGTTGCACCATCTAGTTCTTCTTCACCATTTTTCATATGTTAACCACTAACAGATCAGTAATATACAGTTTCAGTTTGCAGGAGTCCCACTGATTACTTTTTAAATACTGAAATCCACTGTGTTTGTTATATGAAGCATAACATTTCACCACAATATCCCAACGTGCCTTAATTGCTTACTTTATAGCTCACAGGACTTTTTGTGATTTGACATAAACTTACTGCCTGTATGCTTTTCAGATTTAGTATTAGTTTTCCTAACCTAAATCCTATTTAGATCTGTTTGTATATTTGTATATTTCATACCAATTTATTTGAAGACTAAAAAATGTTGGTTTGGCTCAAAATTTGTCATACATTCCCACTTACTTCCATCTGAATACCAGCTCAGAGCTGTATTTGGATGGGCGTTTTTGTTGGGTGTGAATTACTTTCCATGGGAAAATGTTGTCCTTATTCCAAGTAACAATCAATACTATTGGTTAACAGAAAAGACTGTTTGAACACTTCATACATTCTCCCATTATCTCAAAATTCATCTACTTCCACGATAGTCTTTCAAGAAGCAGCACCTAAAAGTATGCTATGAACATTGTGCTAAGGACATTTATGTTGTTTAAATGAGAATTTCCATTTAATTTGAGTTTGTGTTGCTAGAATCAAAACCAACCAAACTCTGATAAAAATGGAATAGCTTCATTGCTTTTCTGTTTTTATAATAAAGATTTCTTTGAGGCAATATCAACTTGCATAGGACTCTAATCACAGCTCTTCTTAAGTAGCAACCTGAAAGACCTGTTGCCAATTTGAATCCTCACTCTGAGGGAAAAATTCTAAATTCAATCATATAAGAGGTGTCAGAGTGCTAGGAATACTGTTCAGATTAGCATAAGATAATATGGTGAGAGGGACTGTGCTGAATTCTCACAAGGCTCCTCATTGTCTTACAGGCTACTGCAATGTACTGCAAACACAGCAGGTTCATGGTTCATCAACTTCAATGATATTTTAATGTTTCTTGTTGCAAAGCAGACAAAAACATATCTAATAGAAACTATGCAATGTTCTGGTGTGTTCTGCTATTTATGAATCATCAACTAGTTCAGAAGAAAGGAAAAGTATCCTTCTTTTATCTGTTCTGTTCTGCACACTACATCTCCTACAACTCTGTTTTGGACATTTACAAACATTTTTATGAGAGTCAGCTATTAAGAACTTTATGCCATGTTTGAATTATAAAGTGGAATTAAAATGAGATAACGAATCCAATTTTGTCATACTACAAATTGTATTTTTATTTGCTTTATTTCTAAGATTTTGCATTGTAATAAGAAGTTTTTGAAACTGGATACCACTTACCAAGTTTTTAAATTACTCTTTATCTAACCAAACATTTCTAGGCATGCAGGTCTTGAATAAATGTGGTGCAATTCAGTTTTAAAGAAACTGAAAATACAGTCTCTTTTTTTCAGGATTTATATGCCATAACATTCAGGGCTTTTCCTGCACCCTCTCCTCTCCTCTCCTCTCCTCGGACACCATTTTTTGGGTCCCTTCTGACTGAACTCGCCTCGCCTCAGACGCCATTTTGTGGGTCCCTTCTGACTGAACTCTCCTCTCCTCTCCTCTCCTCTCCTCTCCTCTCCTCTCCTCTCCTCTCCTCTCCTCTCCTCTCCTCTGACGCCATTTTGTGGGTCCCTTCTGACTGAACTCTCCTCTCCTCTCCTCTCCTCTCCTCAGACGCCATTTTGTGGGTCCCTTCTGACTGAACTCTCCTCTCCTCTCCTCTCCTCTCCTCTCCTCTCCTCTCCTCTCCTCTCCTCTCCTCTCCTCTCCTCTCCTCTCCTCAGACGCCATTTTGTGGGTCCCTTCTGACTGAACTCTCCTCTCCTCTCCTCTCCTCTCCTCTCCTCTCCTCTCCTCTCCTCTCCTCTCCTCTCCCGCCATTTTGTGGGTCCCTTCTGACTCTCCTCTCCTCTCCTCTCCTCTCCTCAGACGCCATTTTGTGGGTCCCTTCTGACTGAACTCTCCTCTCCTCTCCTCTCCTCTCCTCTCACGCCATTTTGTGGGTCCCTTCTGACTCTCCTCTCCTCTCCTCTCCTCTCCTCTCCTCTCCTCTCCTCTCCTCTCCTCTCCTCTCCTCTCCTCTCCTCTCCTCTCCTCTCCTCCGACACCATTTTGTGGGACCCTTCTGACAGAACTCTCCTCTCCTCTCCTCTCCTCTCCTCTCCTCTCCTCTCCTCTCCTCTCCTCTCCTCTCCTCTCCTCTCCTCTCCTCTCCTCTCCTCAGACGCCATTTTGTGGGTCCCTTCTGACTGAACTCTCCTCTCCTCTCCTCTCCTCTCCTCTCCTCTCCTCTCCTCTCCTCTCCTCTCCTCTCCTCTCCTCTCCTCTCCTCTCCTCTCCTCTCCTCACCACCTGCTATTGAAAAGTGACATTTGTCATAAGTCTGTCACTGTTTCTTACTTGCGTATTGGTCTGAATATTGGCTTCTGTGGCTACATGCACATACCCAGGCTACCCATTTTGATGATCCTTACTGAATCTTAACAAAACATACGACTTTCTTTCAAATTTAGCAAATACTGGAAGCTGTAGGAAGTTAGAAGAAGAAAGTAGCAAATAGGAAGGTATAGCATGATGACAAAACATTTGCTCTCTCAGGAAACAGCTAAATAAATTCTCTGCCAAGTATACTATTTTATCAGTCTTACCAAAAGGAAAATATTTGCTGGCTCTCTTATTTCTGCTCCAGCAAAGTTCTAACTTCCACAGCTCTTAAACTACCAGTGTGTCTTGTAACACAAGTTCCATTCATTGACTTTCGATAGTATTTATTTTCCCATGTCATTTTGGATCTTTGAAAATCCCACATATAACCAAAAATGCAACATAAGTAGTGATCTTACTGTCCTTATAACTAACAAGATTTTATTGTATGTTGTCACTCTTGGACCTAATGAAAACATGAACTGGGCATGTCCATTTCTGCCTCTGAAATAGCAAGCAAAACTAAAGCAGAAGTAACTATTAATTGCCTTTAGGGCCTCCATTCCCCTAAGCTCAGATGGACTATGTTATGAGGAACTATATTTTCAAATCACTCTTATCACTTACATATCAGAAGCTGTTTTGGCCATCACCATGACACTTTGAGAGAATATGATAAGGTAAAGATTTTCCCTTCCACACTTGTTTAGATTTTCAGCATGCCAACTGAAAAGTTTACAGATGAAGACTGTGATTCCACAAATTGACTTCAAATTATCAGTGAGTGAAGGTATTTTCAGTGGACAATCAAACTAAGTAGAACCCAAGAAGCTTAAGAGTAATTTATTTTCCCTTTATCTTTATATATTCAAACTTCTTTTGAACCATGTCCCATTTCTTCTGTACAGCCTAAATGAAAAGGGCACCTATCCAAGAAGAGTTCAAGTTCACTGACTACTGGAAAATGTGATAAAAAATATATTTGCAAAGGCAAATATATATTTACAATGCAAAGGTTTTTTTGACATGTTATATAGGTTTATTCATTCACCCAAACAGTTGAAAGAGCTGGCAATTTAAAGGTAAGATCTTACACAGGGATAGCTGAAATTACTTAGAAAAACATATAGAAAAGATCTCTACAGAAATATTGATGAAAAACTAATTTCAGATTTAATTTGAAGTAATTCCACTGAAGATGATTGCGCCTAATGTTAATTACTATATAACCAAAAGTACTTCCAAATACTTTCTTTGCATATTAGTTTGTCTTTTCTGGAATGGATGATAAACAGCTTTCTTTTCTAATAATCATTTAACAGCTGCAGGGATTGATCTCTGTCATGTATAAGCTAACTGGACGTGCATACAAGTCTGTAACATTTTTAAGTGGGCAAAAAAACAAAACAACCTATATTTTAGGGGACCTGTAAGTTCTCAACAGGTCATGAAAATGGGGTTTAATATCTGGAGTTGGCTGCCCAACTAGCAGCTAAGTGCTCCCTTTTTAGAACAGACATTTATTGCCTTTTTGAGCTAATGGTTTATAACTTCAGCTTACAATCTTGTTTTGTCCTACATTTAAACACTTGGAACACTCCCCGAGAGCATATCTTCCAATGAATTAGTAAAAATGCCTTCATGTGCAAGTCCAGATGGAACATAACCCTCAAGGTGCACATAGACAAAAAGATGTTTTAGTTGATCATAAATAAAACAGTAGAGAATAAAACTGCTATAGTGTTGGAAATTCATAGCAGTGAGGCATGCTTCACCTCAACAGGGTAGCTAAAAGAAACTAATAGAAATGGGGACACATTCTACTTCCATTGTGTGCTAACGTAAAACAGAGGAAAATAAAGAGGGTCATTCTGTAATAATGGAAAAGGAAATTTCTCTGGTCTTCAGTCATAAAGTGTATGCCTATTTTCAAGTGGTCTGAAGACATAATTTTGCATTTCCAAAAAAAAAAAAAAAAAAGTAAGGGAAAGAAGTAAGGGAAGAATCAATAACAAGGAATATAACTCACATTTAAGTACATTTTTCTTCACAACTGCTACAGTAACAAAGTATCGTTAATATACACACTACTAGAAGCTTTTCTAAAAAAATAATACTGCTTCTTATAGCAGTTAAGGGCACTTGCAAAGAAAATAACTATGTTTTTGTGATTTGTCTTGGGATTTATGCAATAACAGATAAAGGAAAATAGGTTCTAATGATTTCTCTTCAAAACATGTTAGATGGTATCCAATAGATATTTAATACCAAAATGATGAGATTCTAATAAAGTTGTGTGGGTATTTTTTTCCCTAGGAATATTAAATGAATATTGTTTCACATGAAATGTTAACAGAATAATGTACTTGCTATGTAGGTAGAAGACCAATGCACCTTTTTCTCTTGAAATGATTTCTCTTGAATGATTTTCTCTTGGAGAAGTGGCCAGTCACTTCTGATCAGTTTTTGCTCTTATTTAGTTGTCGTACCTACAGGTAAACGTCCCCTGCATCTAAAAAATGTTGACAAGTAGTATACCAAAAAAAAAAAATTAAAAAAAAAAATCCATATAAGCCAAATACCTAAACCAGGGCAGGGTTTTAAGGCCAGAGTAATCCTAATTGCAAAGTTGTGCGTAAGAATGTGTAGGAAAACTATCCTCAGTCTGAAAAGTTTTCCTAGACTGACAAAATACCAAGCAAAGAACCACACAAGGTGAATTTTAACCTAAAAAATAATGATGAATAATGGCTAAAGACTACAGCAATAAAGATGGCTGGGGCTTAAAAATATCATATAGTGAAGTGCTGTTACTGCAGTACAGGTTGCAACAACTGCAACAACTGAAGAGAGTACCTATATTTAAAAAAAAAAAAAAAAAAAAAAAAACAACATCTTTTTATCTTTTCTTCCTTAATGAATGTATTTAATTCTTGATATTCTTACTGTGTTCATATCTAAAAAAAAGTGACACTGACAACATTCATTGCTATATCATCTTCCCAGCAGAGGTAAGAAATTCACACGCCAGAAGCAGCTTGATATACACTCTTCAATTTTTAGTGTCTTGTTCATCTTTGAAGTGCCCTGACATTTTTTTAACATAAGAGAACATATATATATATTTACTGTTGACAAGAAATACATAGTAGGATAATATTTAAAGGACAATTGGAGCAACACTGAGTTAATTATCACTTTTTTAAGGAGATAATTAATACCTATATGTTGATACTCAAACCATTTGAGCTTATGTGACATCATGCAGGTGTTTTCTGACTGTGGTACTTCTACACGTGGAGTTTCCTTCAAAGTGGAAGTCCATCTAAATATTTCTGTTTTGTTCTTACTCTCAGTTCTCTGAACAGAACAATGCTGTTCTTTTTCAAAAACTGTTTCTATATATAACTACTTGATCCTACTTCCACTCCAGGCATAGAAATAACTTTTGAGAGTATCTTCATTTCTCTGCAATGTTTGCAATGAATGCCAATCTACTAAACAGCAGGATGGGACTACAAACTTCAATAATGTTGCCATACACCATATTTAAAAATTAAGCCAAGTTAAGTGTTTTCATGTCGATTTCACTAGGTATAGAATTACTCACCCTACTAATATTTTCAGCTGTGTCTATCTGAATGGTCTCAATTTTGACTGCAAGATTTTGAAGTCTATGTTACTATCTGCCTGGAAAATAGGCTGGGAAATCTGCCTGACAACAAGGCTTTTAGGAGCTTCTGTAAACAGTAATATCATAATGGCATGAGAATGTGTATCAAAGAAACAGTAATAAAGACACCAATTTCCAATTTTCAGACAATAACCTACATGAAATAAATTTAGTTTCTTTACATTTCTCTTTTTTTTTCCATCCCCCATCAAACCAAAAAAAAAAAAAAAAGCATGGGTATTACAGTAACTAAAATATCCTTTAGATGAAATATATATTTAGATGAAAATTCAACATTTGTTATTGCTGTTGTTTTCTTTTGTTTTTGACAGACATTTTCATGTTAAGCAAAGGATTATAACAAGAACTTACAAATAATTTATAAAAAATAATGTTCTTCTGGGCTTCAGTTTAACTTATTTTGGGGCTAAAAAGAAGCCTTGACTCTTTACTGCTGCAATGAACAGGTCTATATATGTAAACCCTTCTTAAAGAAGGACAAAAGGGAAAAAATATACTCCAATATATTTACCAGGGGCATTTTTTACTGCAAATTGACATTGGAGCAGAGTTCCATTATATTACCACTTATTTTCTCAATGATTCTCTTAATAAAGTCCTGAAGATCATTTGTTTATGCTTGTTTTACATCAGAATGATGAAAATAAAAGTTAATGAGAAGAACTGGTTCTTAGCAGGAAAAAAAAAATACAAATTTCTCTACTCATGTTTCATAACCAGATCACAATTACTTTTTTAAATTAATGGAAAGCTACAAAAAGCCTAGTGTTCAGTTTCTCCGACATCCTGAAAGCATCAAGTTATGTTTTTTTGTAATTGATGTACATTTCATAAAAAGCAGCACTAAATACTGACTTGCAATGATAAAAAAAATTCTATGCCTAATATGAATTCAGTGACGAGAATGAAAAAGACAAACAGTACTTTTATCAGGACTGTTGGTGATAGTACTAGCTTAAACATAGTTAAATTTAAAAGAACAAAAGTCTTTTACCTGTCTCTCACAATATATAATTTCTACCTGGAAAGAATGTAACTTCTTTTCAATTATACTCAAATTTTTGCCTCATTACACCTGATTGGGCATTGCTTTAAACATTTATTGATCTTCACATTGAAATGTATGATTTCAAATCATTCACCTCTATCAGTTTCATTATTTCTGAGTATTGCATACTCTGAAAATTTTTGATTCAGACTTCTAATCAGAAGAGGATTTCAAAGCAGCTCAACTCTAAAGAAATCAATTTTTAACCATTAGAAAAGAACTTTTTCAGAATTTCTAACCATCTCAAACTCTTGTTAGGAGATTTGCAGTGACCTCAAAGACAATATATCTCTTACAGTAGGCTCAATAAGACAGATCAGTCTCTCTCTCCCTCCATCTCATTTCTCTCTATATGTGAAGTGTTTTCCTTCACTGTAAAATCAGCTGGTTAAATCTTACAAAACACCTTCAAAAGACAAAACAAAACAATAACAACAACAACAAAAAAAACAGAACCGTGATATATCAGTAGCTTGATTTCTGCATTAATCCAACTGAAACAAAGGACAGTTGGATTAATGCAGAAATTTAAAAAGGACAAAAAGGACAGAGCAAGTGAAGTATGGGAGCAAAACATAATTAATACAGATGTATAGAAGTTCAAAAGTTTTTTTAGTTTAATAGAAAATATTCATCGGATTTGTATACAAGGAAAATTACTGTCAAGGAAGACCTAGTTCATGGAATAAAAATTTTGTTTGTTTGTTTATTGCAGTAGATTCTCAATAACTTTTTACTGTTTGGGTTTGTAATTTTCATTTAGTCCTTTTGATTACTGTTGTCTGGTTGGCTTTAATAAATTAAAAATTAATTTTGTGTACCCACAGTATTTTCTGTCTTGAATTATACATATAAACATATTAGTTAATTTATATTTTAAAATTGTAGGTCAGTCGATACTTGAAAGCTGTCACTACCTCCAAATCATAGAGAATCATAAAATCATTAGGGTTAGAAAAGACCTCCAAAATCTTCTGGTCCAACGATCACCCTACTACCAATGTCACCCACCAAACCATGTCCCTAAACACCAGGTCCAACCTTTCCTTAAAACATCCCCAGGGACAGTGACTCCACTACTTCCCTGTGCAACCTGTTTCAATGCCTGACCTCTTGTTCTGAGAAGAAATGTCTCCTAATTCCTAACCTAAGCCTCCCTTGTGAGAAGAGGCTGACCCCCAGCTCCCCACACCTTCCTTTCAGGTAGCTGTAGAGAGCAATAAGGTCTCCCCTGAGCCTCCTCTTCTCCAGACCAAACCCCCCCAGTTCCCTCAGCCGCTCCTCACAGGACTTGTGTTCCAGGCCCTTCACCGGTTTTGTAGCCCTTCTCTGGATATGTTCCAGGGACTCGATGTCCTTCTGGAACTGAGGGGCCCAAGACTGTACAAAGTACTCAAGGATGTGTACTGAACATGAACAACTCCGCCATTTTGTGCCCTCTGGGCAGCCCTGCCTTAAAAGCATTTGTTGTTCAAACCAAGACTAGAAACAGCAAAGTCAATATTCAAATGTTACCACAGGAAACTTTGTTTCAGGTTTCCTTTTTCAAGCTATCTTTCATCTTAGTGGCTTGGCACTTTATGGAAGCACATACTGTTATTTAAGCATGCAAATGTCATTGTCCACCATGTAATGCAGATATGACGTCTAACTGTATACTGACCTGTCCTTAATCTATTTTCTTTTCCCATTTAGTGTATTGTTTCTTCTTTATTTTTTTTTAAAGTTGATTGTTTTATAGCCCTCCTTCAATGTATTATTGGAGAATGGAGAAATTATTGGAGAAATATTGGAAATTATGACCCAGTTGTCATAAATCAGCAAGTAAAAATGAGGCCTACTCTTTTTTTTTTTTTGCACGTTGCAATGATAACAGAACATTAAAATTAATTAATTAAATTGGGAATTAAAAATAACTGGGAATTAACAATAAACTGGGAATTAAAAATATTCATGCTCAAAATATCCTTACAAGAGAGTCTTAATCTTTTACCCTTACAAGAGAGACATGGACTTACAAGAAAGTCTCCACTGAAGGGTCACGAAGATGATGAAGAGGGGGGAAGAGACAGGACATGTAAATACCTGAGGGGAGACTGTAAAGATGAAGAAGATGGAGCCAGGCTCTTTTCAGTGGTGCCCAGTGACAGGAAAAGAAGCAATGGGCAAAATCTCAAACACAAGAGGTTCCATCTGAACATCAGGAAGCACTTCTTTACCGTGTATGTGACTGAACACAAGCACAGCTTGCCCAGAGAAGCTGTGGAATCTCCGTGCTTGGAGATACTCAGAAGCTGTCTGGTCATGGCCCTGGGAAACCTGCTCTAGGTGGCCCTACTTTTAGCAGGGGGGGTGGACCGAATGACCATATAAGACACTTAATTCTGTGTAGAAGAGATTGCTATCTAAATTGTTTTGCCCAGGATAGACTTTGGAAACCTCAAAACTCGATGTTGATAATACAACTAAAATAAGTGTCAAGAAGAGTCTATATAAATGATAAGAAGAAAGGCAAATGTACAGATTTAAACAATTTTTGTCATTATAGGAAAGAAACACCATTTACTCAATTATTATTCTATGCACTGTCTGCAAATTATAGGAAAGCAATTATTTAAATTTATATTTTCTGACTTTTTGGCCTATTTCTGTAATTTATACTGATATCCTGTTACAAGTATTCACTTGAATAATTATACATATATATAATTAAAAACAACTTTTATTAAAATCTTCTATACAAAGCGTTGTATGTACAGTATGTAGGAGTATATTGTTTACAATAAATGTAAATAATAATAAATTTTAATGCATTTATATATATTTATTTTAAACATCTAGGAAATCCCATGCTGATTTCACAATACATTAGAAAAAAATGTTAAAGGTGCAGTTCTGCAGACAAACCTTTTAATTTTGGTTAAGAATTTCAGACTTACTTAGAGGACAGGGAATAAAAGAAAAATGAGAGCAAAATCTATATCAATTTGGGGAGACAAGAAAAACATAGAAAACCTCAGGAAGATAAAATATCTTTCAAATTTACTGGCAATTAAGTATTCTCTGCAGATTCATACTGAAGCCACACTGGAAATAATGCAACAGATCAACTGTCAGTATCATTCTTCCTCAGTGATCACGCCATTTCAGAAGATCAGAATTTAACACACTCTGTAGTGCTAGTGGCTAGCTAGTAGGGATCATAGATGGAGTCTTTCTTTGCTGAATGTTTTCTCTCTCTAGAGCACTGAAATTCAAACTACTGGCATTCATTAATTAGAAGAAAATCTGATCATACCAAGATCATGTTCAGCCTTCAAACAAGTTATCCTGATGTAGAGACTAAATTAAAAATATCTGTAGAGAGCTAAAAGCAAACATTATTTGTACTTTCATCAGCAAGAGCCCATACTGCAGGAAATAATTATCTATTTCAAGACTTTTGTGAAAATATGTAGTCTTTTTAAGCCATGTGTGCATAAGTGTTCCACTGGTTTATAGCTTATTATAGTAAATGCAAGGCTCACAAAACTGCCTCTAACTAAATTCTGGGGTCACGTTGAGCAGGCTACCCAAGACTATGTCCAGATGGCTGTTTCAGTTGCTTACTTTGCCAAGCATGAGTAAAACTTCAGCTGAAATTTTTGATATCAATTTTCCATTTCAATCTACTTATTTTTAGAAAATATTCAACCATTTCTAAAGCCTAATTTCTGGAAAAAAATCTCATTTCCAACTAGATTTTTTTAGCTAAAGTTTTTTAGCATCTTGACGCTTTGAGGAACAGACCTAAGGTATAAATGCTGTCTCGATGTGTAAAATACACAATTATGTTTAAGCAGCTATCTTTAAATTGCATTTTGCAAAACTAAAAAATGTTGATTTTAGACCTCTAAGATATCTATTGAGCTCCTGAACCTCTAGGCAAGGGCAGGAGGAGCAAAGTCCCTTCCACTGTAATCGAAGATCAGGTTCAAGTCAAGATCACCTGATGAAATTGAAAAGGTACAAGCCCATGGGGCCCAATGACATGCATTCCAGGGTCCTGAGAGAACTCTCTGATGAAGTTGCCAAGCCACCCTCCATCATGTTTGAAAAGTCTTGGAAGTCAGGTGAAGTCCCCAGTGACTGGAAAAAGAAACATCAACCCCATTTTTGAAAAGGGTTGAAATGGGAAGATCATGAAAAAGATCCTCCTGGAAGCAATGTCAAGGCATATGCAAGACAAGGAGGTGATCCGAGACAGCCAGCACAGCTTCACCAAGGGTAACTGGTGCCTGACCAATCTGGTGGCCTTCTGTGATGGAGTGACTGAATCAGCTGACAAGGGAAGAATGACTGATGTCATCTACCTCAACCTCTGTAAGACCTTCAACACAGTCCCATGACATCTTCATCTCCAAATTGGAGAGCTATGGATTTGAAAGGTGGACCATTCAGTGGAAAAGGAATTGGCTTGAAGGCCACACCTAGAGAGTGGTGGTCAATGGCTCTAGGTCCAGGTGGAGGCCTGTGATGAGTGGTGTCCCTCAGGAGTCTGCCTTGGGACTGGTACAATACCTTTGTCAATGATATAGACATGGGATCGAGTGCACTCTCAGCAAGGAAGTGTTTAAGGCCAGGTTGGATGGGGCTTTGAACAACCTGGTCTAGTGGAATGTGTCCCTGCCCATGGCAGAAGGGGTGAACTAGATGATCCTTAAGGTCCTTTCCAACCCAAACCGTTTTATGATTCTATGACTGATCTACAAATAGAAAGGTCTTTACCATTGCCACTGCTTTTACAACTTGAAATTCAAGTCAGTTTGGTTTATATTAGAAGTTATTTCAATCTGGGGTGTGTATGGGTGTGTGTGAATGCCTATTGTTTTACTATTATCTTTTTTATTTTGTATTGTATTTATTTTGCTTTTTATTTTAAACATGCTATAGATTACCAGCAATAGCCCCTATTTACTATTCTCTTCCCACAAAAATTGGACTCATACCTGTCCCAAAACACAGATGCAGACTCCTGAAGGATTATATTTCAAACCTAAAACTTGAATTAAGAAAAAAATCTCTGTCAAAGCACTAGAGGCGTCTTAATAAGTATATTATTTTTTCAATACACTGAATAAATAAAATTTAAAAGATGCTTATGTATGCAATTGCAATCATAGTTATTATGTTATACATAACAATCAAGGAAGAAGTATCAAAACAGTTGTACGTGAGAGAAGCTGAGAAAAAAAAAAAAAAAAAACTTATGAGAAATTTTTTGAGTTAAGTCTTACCTGACCAGTGTCCAGTGGTGGTACCGGATCTGTCAGTACATGTCTCACTTACAGGCCTAAAGACAGTTTCCCAACCACCAGTAGCATAGCGCCAATTCTGAGACTCTAAAATGAGTGTTCGCTGAGTGCCATAAGCGATCATGAAGCAGTAGACTACATGATGAAGTTGACAACCATAGCCGCAGCCTTTGTTGATATTACACACAAGTTTCTTAGCTTTGCTGCAGTCCTTCGGGTTCTGTAAGTATGGATGAAAAAGTAAAGCTGAAGAGAAGATATACACAAAGGCATACATACTTTTTTGTGTGAAAAACTGTCAAATGTCATAAATCACACAAGCCGTCCTGCTATAATACATCTCATTAAAATGAATGAGCAAGCCTCAGCTCCATGAAAATTTTATGTGGATTCTTCACAGTGAACATGAACAGTTATTGAGCATACTTCACTATCCTAATGTAAAATAGAATACCTTCAAGATTTTAAATTATTTTCTCATTTGTAAATCTGTTTGAAGAACGTAACATTTGTACTTAGAGTTCACATTTAACTAACATGATTCTCAGGTCTGTAATGCGCTTTCTTAATTTTGCTTTGGTGTTTTTCCAAGTTTATTAGTTCTTTTTCAATGAGTATGCATAACTTCTAAAAAAAAAAAAATTTTCACCTGTCTACAGAATGGACTTACTAATGGACTACTTCCCAGACTAACTTACTACACACCATATACAGAAAATAAAACACATAGCTGAACAGATTGATAAGAGTACTACCTATAAAATAAGGTACCATTATACTTCTATAATCCAAGAAAGCACAACAAAGGAGGCATATGTGAGTGGGATGTGAATACCAAATACCAACCATTAAATATTTTTAGGTATGTAAATGAAACAACAATATAATCTAACTAAGTTTTTCTTTCTGTAAAACACAGTTGCTTGCTGTATACATTCATACTTGCATGTCTTTAGATATACTTCTGCATTCCAAAAAGCTTTTTCATAAAATCCCTAGGATGTAAAGTTAGTTTTCAGCTAAACTGTCAGAATACTGATATTTAAGCATGAATATAAACTCTCTCATATCTAACTGACTTTAAATGAAATTTTCTATAATTCAAGCTTTGAACAAATCAGATCTTTCAAAAATCCAGCAAACACTTTCTGGAGAACTAAGATCTTAAACATAATCTGAATAGTTGAAGTCATGAAACACTTAAAAAAAAAAATTAACTTGTGGATTCATATGTGTAGAGGAGGGGAGAACAGCTCTGATCCAAAAATCAACAAACAAACAAAAACCACTCTGTTACTTCAGCATTTCAGGTTTTCATTTAACATCAGGGGTGGTGGTGAAGGTGTCCACTAAATGGATACAGCTGAACTCACCCAAATAGGGAAATATGCAATTATTTTCTACCTTTTAAGCATTGGCAGTTTCCAACTCCTTCTCCCCTAATAAGTTATACAGTCCTTTAGGCTGCAAATGACCTTGCCTGTCTAGGTTACAAGGCAAGTAGCACATTCAGGTTTCCTCTGCGAGAAATCTAACACCCTAATTTTTTCTTAGTACTTAACAAACTTTGTAAGGAGGTACACGGGCCGTAGAAAGGTAGTTACATAGAAATGAGATACAGAAGTCTGGCTGACATCTTTTTATTGCATCTGGCAAATCGCCTATTACATTGCAAATCTACAAAACTGCATTAGTGCTCAGAGTGGTGTTTATTCTTGGATTCAATTAATGTTCATTGGTTTGCCTGTTTCAAAGAATAACCTTGAATGTCTTCTTTTAAATAACTGACTTAGGTAGCTACTTTCTCTTCATATGACTTATTTAAAATGGCTCCTCTACATCCATTTAAAAATTATTTTAGCTGAGATATACCAAACAGGAACCATAAGCCTCTAAATAAAATTATTTAAAAGTTATTTTTAGTATCTATGGTTCACCAGAGAAATGCTGACACTATACATCTTTACAAGAAGAATTAAGAAACTGAAGCAGATTCCACACTATTATGACTGACTGCTCTGAATATTTAAGTTTATTAATTTTAACTGTAATATGTCTTCTGAAAAGACCAGACTCTGGTTCCCTACTTGCTTTCTCCATAGTAATCATGATTTTGTAGACCTCTGTGTGTCACATGCCTGTCTCAGTTCTCTTTGACTGAAATCTTCACCTATTAGTCTTAGTTCTCAGAGTTGCCAGTTCCATATATTAGATCATCCATGTTTCTTTCCTCTTCAGGTTTTTCTGGTTTTATTATATCCTTCCTGACACTATGGAGCTAGAACTGCACAGCACATCCTTAATATAGATCCACTGTTAAATACTGTTGAGCATGGAAATAGAATTCATAGAATTACCTGTGATAACTCCAAGATCCTGTTACTCAGTGGTATTAAGTCAACTGTATATGTGTATCCACACTGATGACTGCCTTCCCTCAGGTACATAACTCATAATTCAGTGCAGATGACTGTAATCTACAGTTTTCTTATCCAGTAAGAAATATCATGACTGGATTATTACCTAATAGCGTGAGATTCTTCTGCATCTGTTAGTCTCAAAGTGTTTAGAATGCTCATGGTATTAAAACCAGCCATCTTAAATCAATGACTTAAAATACAAGATCTTTTTCTCAATTTTCTAGCTCTAATTAAAACCAAAAAGAGAGAGGGAGAGAGAAAGACTGAAATCCTGGAAAGTAATAATGTAAACTGGTGTTGAAAAAAAAAAAAAAGAGAAAACATGGGAAATGTTTGGAGGGAGATTATACCTATAGTGGGAAATACTCACTACTGAGTGGGTATTTACTTTTCCCTTAAACAAATAGCAATATTTTATGTGGAACCACCAGCACGAATGATGAGAGCAGACCATATTTCTAGTCACATATATTCTAAATAAATCAAAAGACTAAATAGATCTAATGCACTCAAACAAATTATTCATGTCATGATTTCAATTATTGTTTCTTATTCCCAGGGAATGACTCTTGAATAAAATAAAGCCGTGGTCCACTAAATTTGTAAACCACTCAAAGATGCTGAAACACAACAGTACTTTCTTCATGTAACATGTGGCTCCAAAACTAGATTTTCTGCTATTTTTCCATTCAGATTATTAGCATACAATAGTAGCAGCAAAAATCAAATTAAGTCAAACCTGTTAGAAACGTGATCATCTGAAACACATATAGGCTATACCTATACAGGGAAATCAAATGTGCTTGATACTTATTCTGGCTGGCATAGAATATACTGCACCCATGTTATTAAACTCTCTAAATCTCTTAGAAAAGGGTAGACACACACAGCAGATTTATAAAAAGTGTTGCATGCTAACTCTGAAGCACAGCAAAAAAAACTATTTGGGAGAAAACTACTTCATATGAGTTGAAAGCGTGCCAGGAGCTGTTCTAACTATTTAAGAATATAGAATATTATGTTCCAGTGTCTGGGAATGTTCCCTGTCATTGTTTGACTAGAGTAAAAATAGTCTTGGGACTATTTCCCATCTCCCACTTCTCTTGTTGCTCAAAGAGCCTCCTTCTCCAGGGGTCTTTTAATTAGCATATTCACAGAGCCATCAGGATCAGATGGGAAAGATGTCAGAAGTAATGCTTAAATGCCTCATAACCATCTACTGTTTTCAAGTGGGCAGTTAGCCACCAAAATACATGACAAACTAGCACAAGTAAACACTGCTATTTACCATACATTTTACTAAGAAAAAGGACTGTTTTGTTTGTAGATGTTAAGTGTTTAGAAAAATGCATTATCATCTAATGAATCAGGATAGTTAAGACTGGAGTGGGCGAGCAGTCTGCTACAAACCACAAGGTAACCTTATAAATACAATAATGTTAATTAAAAAAAGGTGTTGATTTTTATATTTTCAATAAATACTGTATTGCTTAATGCTACACAGTCTCATGGAGGAGACAGTCCCACACAGATTTTGTGGAAAATCCCAGGTTTTGAGAGAATGATGTCAAGGAAAGGTCTTCCTCATCCTAGTTACCACAAACGCAATTCACACAATCTTGTATTCCCCCTTCCTTATGACGGTACTTTCAATGTGTAATGGGTTCTTTTCATACTAGCTCCCCTTCAGTATTGGTGGGGAGTTTTCTTCCTTTGCTAATCAGAAACAGTATGAATTGGATTTTACATGTTATTACTACCATGTGTGCTGTAGGGAAAGAGAGTTAGCCTTATCTACCTCTAATGTTAATTCCTCTAGCTCACACCTATGCTCCTACAATAAACACGCTTCACAAGAAAAACATTGCAGCATGGAGGTGGGCTACACATGAAGCTCCTCAATGCACTATATACAAATTCTAGAATAAAACTTTGTGTAGGTATCAGCAGTGACTGCACTTTGTAAACAGGTTATTTCCCTAATACCATACTTACAGAAACTGAATTTACTAAAAAGTTAATGAAGATGACACAAGACATGTCTCAAGAAATACTCAAATCATTTTTACATTTTCTTTAAAGTACAGAAATGATAGAAAGAACTCAATTCCTTTTTATACCTTCACAAAAAAGTCAGAAAAATTGGCTTGCCATCTGCTTTTCCTCTTTAATAATTTTGTTTTATTTCTAAGTCTTTCTATTTTGCCCAGAAAGAATAACTTTTAAAATGATTGGATTCATTCATTTGCTTATGTTTTTTTTTTGTTTGTTTGTTTGTTTTCTAGTCTTTTAGGGAAGGAATCAAGTCCTCTCTTCCATTGCTGTGCAATTAATTCAATGATCTGACAAAGATGGGAGAAGAACTGAAAAAAACAAGGTGAGCTTGCAATATCAAACTGTAAAGACTGTTCAATACACAATGAAACTGTTTACAAAAAAATTTAGTAAGTGCCAGAGATGTGCAATCAAAATAATCAAAATAACTGCTTTTATTAAAAACACCTATTATTAACTTTAATGGGGGGAGGGATGAGAAGAGAGAAAATTTAATACACTTTCTTAAGACAGAAAAAAAATAAGTTACAAATTAAATCAACAAAAACACTGGTAAATGCAGATACCTTTGAATGAAGTCTCTCTTATGTATACATACACCACCCCAACTAATTAGTATGACTATGGTGGACTATGCTGTTACGGACTACTTTAATCACATTTTTTTTTTTACCTAGCTAATATTTTTAACCTCAAAATTTGAACAAAATGTCAGATTTGCGTTTTTTATTTAATTGAAAGCAAAAAATATTCTGCTATTGGAAGATGGCACGGTGAATCATAAAATCCCTAAAATACATAAAACAAAAAAAGGAAAGAGCAGTAAAGCAAACTACCCCCTTTTTTTTTTTTTTATCATTTTCTCACTCTATCCTACTTCTAGAATAGAGTACTATACTACACAGTACTATTGGAGCCCTTGTCTGACAATTTAAACATCAGACTTCTCTTCATACTCATCTCTGAATGTACAGTCTTTTGCTTAAACATAAGCTCCTAGCCTTTTAAGTGTTGCTCTAACTACAGGGAACAAGCTAAATGTAGCCTCATTAAATCAAATTTATGATAATACCATCCAAATGAAGTAGCAGTCATCACTATGCACAATCATTCAGCTGAATGATTTCCCAGGGAGACGTCCCAAAATAATGCAGCTATCATGGTTCAACATGTCCCAGCAAGAAACCATGCTGTACTATTATTCTTCACCCCCCCACACCCCAATATTACTTGGATGTTTCACATCAGAGTTTTTGGTATGGAGCTGGGAAGGTTGTTTTTTTGTTGATTTTTTTTGTACAAGGTTATTTTATGAATAGAGGTGCATATCTGTAGTTTCAGACCATGGACAGCTTTACATTGCTTACTCACAGTCAGCACTACACTCTTCAAATTGCTGAAATCCACAAATGTATTTTTAAACATAACTACTAGAAAACACATCAATTAGTCTTCAAAACATAGTCACAGGCACATTCCAGTTTTGGATCATCAATCAGTCAAGACAAGAGATATTTTAAGCTTTAGAAGAGCTCCAAAAGTTTATGTCCAGCTTGGTGTATAGGCATGTAGGCAAGAGTTTCCACCTTCTTTTTTTAATTTTTTTTCAGTCAGAGGAATAAAGATAAAAAGGCAAAGAGAGATGACAGTAATTATATATGAGAATGACAAAACAAACAAACAACAAAAACAACAACAGGGTATTAATACCTGTTCATAAAACATCCATTTAATTTATTTTAATGTGTTGCTGCTTATTTTTGAAGCACAAAAATAGTGATATTTTTAATGACCTTTTGATTTGCTAAAAATATCAACCTTTATCAAAGTTATAGCTACATTTTTTGGAAAACACGTACTACCATTTTCAATTTAAATCTCAAAGACGAGTATTAAGAAAACACATGCCCTTTCTAGATCCTTCCATGCAAGACGGCTGCATAAAATTTGGATCTGATGTACAGCTTCAATACAATGTTCTTAATCTCTATCATCTACCGGTCACGAGCTAATAAAAAACAAAAAAACAGCATAATTCCTTCTGTAATATAGAAGATGAAGAAAAAAAAAATGAGAGAAGAAGGAAAACACTTTATTATATGCTTCTCTGTGCTACAGGATGAACCTATAATGCTTAATTTTATATTTTAAATACATGAACAAATATGAAAAAATGTTCAGTTCTTCCCATGTGAGAAATATTAGGATTGATTCCTTTTTAACTTATTTGTAAAAGAAACAGAGAAATGAAAACAGCCTGCATGATGGAAATTGACCCAAGTATATTAGACCCAATTCAAATTCTGAACATAATGCCACAACTTTCTATAAATCACCTAATCATTGTGATTATCAGGTTTTCCTCTCAATGTAATGAGATAAAAACACTTACCCTTCTCAGAAGTACTTGGTGACATAATATACTTTCTGAAAGTCTTTTACTAGTTTTGCTACAAATACAAAATATTATTTAGTATTCTGCATTTGTTGTGAATTGGCATTGGTTTCATTCTTAGTACTGTTTTTACTTTTTTATTAAACAAGTCACCTCTACATGGACGAAAGCCCTTTGTTATATCCTGTACATACCTAAAGAAATTTTAGGAAGATCTAATTGGGCTTTCAGCCGTTTGTAGGTAATTTTATTTCAATTTCACTAGAAAATAAGGTAAGTATTTAAGTTTTGTCTAAATCTTATAGACATACACAAGGCATATATATACATTAAAAAGGCTTTATGAGCTCAAATACTATGAGTACCTGTGAGTACACAATTTTTGAAACAGACTAGGACTGTACAGCATTCTATACAAGCACTTCAATTTTGTGTACTCATTCCTCAGAGCAGGCTGTTTGCTCAGAATTTGCATACGAAGACTTTCATGTTTTATTTTTAACACTACGAACATATATACATTCTTATACTCTAACAGATGTAGATACAAAGCAAAGATTTAACTTTTGTAATAAAATAAAGAATTCAAACAGAAAAGTACAACCAAGTGGAAACCATGGATACAGAAAAATGAAAAAAAAAAAAAACACAGCACAGATATACTTCTGCCCAGTTACAAATAGAACTGTAAATAGCCGTTTCTCATTATCCTCTCTTGCCTGACATACTATTCCACATATGCATAAAATAATTCTCAAAACAAATGTTCTTATTTCTATTGTATTCAATTCATTTATATATAATATTCACTTAAAATTATCGTGTAATTATTCTGTTAAAAAGATACAGCTAAGTGTTCTATCAAAAAAAAATATTTTTTTAAATTAATTTCCCTTGATTTAAAAGCTGTATTGTTCCTACCTGTAGGTAAGTTATTCTCCTCTGTACCAGATCTGTTAGATCTTTGGCCTCTTTTTCCCGCCAATCTCCTGCTCCATCTGTTTGACTGAGGTAGTACAAGTCCGTCATTATTGACCTATAAACAACAATGGGAAACAATCTTGAGAAAATAGGAAACAATCCTAACACTGAAGGATTACATGAAATCAAAGAAAAATGAAACAGTTATTCCAATGGCCTCAAAACCAGTTTCTTCATGTCACCTCCTACCCTACAATCCAAGCAGCAACCAAGAAAGACTGTGTCCTCCATTTAACATATGTTCCCTAACAATAAGTAATTATAGCATTAAACAGGTGATGGGCTAGAAAAAACATCCCAAATCATTCTTGTGGATACTAGAGAAGATGCTCTTTGAATGTAGTCACATTACTGTGATCAACAGGCAGTCAATACTGTCTTGAGACCATGAAACTTTATCTTATGAATTCATGCAAGAGGTTTCAGAAAGTACTCACAATCCTTTGTTAAAAAAATATTTACTCTGTAAATGTCTGAAGTAAACCAGGAACAAGAAATTCACATGTGTTACCACACAGACATGACGATAGGTTACTGCAGATTTAACATACAGTCATGGACACCTCCTTTCTTTGCTCTTGCTAGGAAATGTGCATTCTTTAGGTTTATTTCTGCTACATTCTTTTGCGTGCAGCAGACCACCACAATAGCTTAATAAGACAGATTTATAAAAGACATGGACTAATATCAAAGACCAGGGTTGGGCTCCATATAGAGAGACAAAGTAGGGGGACTGGTGATCACTTAGCCTGAGATAGCTAAGTGCAGACGAAAGATGAGCCTGAATAGGATTAATAGAGGATATTGCAGGTGGCAAAGTGGCAGAAAGAATTTCAGATATTGGACTCGTAGATCCTTATGAAGTCAAATGTAGTCTCTCATTGTGTTACTAACCAACAATATCAACTGGTTGTTGCTATTTTTGTTTCATATCATAAACTAAATCTTGGAGCTGCTCTGGAAGCATTTTGCTCCTAGAAAGCAGAGTGGAGTAAGGAATCTGGCTCTGTATTTCATCTGCATTTGATTGTCACACACACACAAAAAAAAAAAAAGCGGGGGCGTGAGGGGTCATTTTTATCATGTTTTTAAAGTCTAGGCATTTATTCTAGCTGCATGGCAAAATCACGTATAAATATCCTAGACACTGCTGCACATCAATAAATAAAAACTCAGAGGAAAAAAGATGTTAGATGTTCCACCAAACTGAAATAATGTGAAAATATGCCCAACACTATGCATCAAACCTTGGCCAGCTACCACAAATACAATGATGACAACTGTTCAACAGGATGAGAAGGAATGAAACATGGTAACAGCCACTTGGCAAACAACAGAAAGCCAACATAGGATACAGTCATGGCAACTAGTAGATTAATCTTTTCTTTTTTGTTAACTCTATATCAAATAGTCTTTCCACTGTTAAGATGAAGCTACTCTCAAAGACCCTCTTCCCTATGGCAACTACAATAATATAATTACATATACCAACACAGGAAACTCTGCACTGGACTACGTTGTTTTTGAAACAGACTAAGTAGTGAAATACTAGACTAAAACATCTATCAAGACTGGCACCCTTAGTGAGAAAATCTACACAACCCCTAGGGTAGAGCCAAGAAATAGCATTTAAGGTATCAGACAGTAGAAGTGCTATCATGTTAGCAACAGACCATTTGCACAACACCACTAAGGTTACCAAAGAACTCCAATACTAGATAGCTGGAGACACAGAAACCATCTTTAAGTCTATCATCTCTAAAAGCAAGCAAATTTTTAATATGACAAAAGTTTTCCTCACAAGCAATAAGAAAAATCAGCTGCTTTGCTTAGATAGCTATCTTGTCACTGCATGAATTTCTACCCCTGTATCCACTTTCCCACATAATGAAGACACTAGAAACTTCCCTAAGTACTTACACTTAACCCTAAGCTTTCTAACCCAAATATTATTATACGTAACAAAATATGTAAGTAAATTTATGTATATATATAAATGTAGCAATACCAGCTTAACGTACAGTATTTCATTTATCTCAGATATATAGGCAATATTTTCAATCAGCAATTACCAAAACAGCCAAATTCCAGTGAGTCTCAGAGTGAGTGACAGCATCTGACTTGCTCGTTGTAAATTTACGTTCCTTTTTAGGAAAAAGATCATATGGACTGTGTGTAGGGAAAAAGAGACTGGGTAGCTACAGTGCATCCTAAGGAAAAAGGACATCCCATAAACAGCATTGCTGCACAGGCTGAAAGATGTGCACACAAGGAGCCAGGAATCTTCCTGTAGCTTAGGAAAGACTGAGACTAAAATGAAAGGGGGAGACAGACTTCAAAGGTGAAAGAATGAACTTTCTAAGGAATAGATGCAACCAAGAGGTGCATTCTGCAGCACAAGATCTTTTTTCTACCTGAAGCCAATGTTGCAAATACACCAAGTACACAGACTGAATACTGTAGGAACATTTTTGTATATTTTCTCTTACAGTTGTTTTGAATTTCCATATTTCAAAAAATTAGTCTACATTTTATTTATTTATCTTTGAAACAGTTTCTGGCTGTTTGGTTTTCACTTAAAAAACATCAGAATTCTTTGGGGACCTCACTACACAGGAAATTCTACACAGATCTGCTTCTAAGACTCAACAGACTTCATGACATTCTTCTTTTGATAAACACCATGTAAAGACTGATCTTATTCAACAAGAAAATTGTTTAAAAAAAAGCACAGCTGTTATTCACTGTACCATATATACAAACTTCTTCAAGTAACACAGACTTCTTTGGTGGGACTTAAAATTTTGAGAGGTCTACAATGTACAATTTTAATATGCAGTGTAAAGAAGTGTGTTTCTACCAGGAGTTTCATCTCATCCTTAAGTAAAGATGGATATGAAGATAAGGCTGTCAGACAGAAATAAAGATAACTTGAAAGTTGGTCTTAGTGAATTAATAGTCATCGGTGCTGGAAGGAAAGGAGTAAGAGAAAGATTCATCCTGGGAGGTAGGGACATAAAAATATTCTGGCATCAAAACAATATTCAAGATTCCACTGTCACTACTGCCTGCTGCAATCTAGAGTATATAAACACATCAGTAATGTGTACAGCAGTGATTTGGTCCCCATGATGGATATCAGTAAGTTTGCCATAATACAATGTGCTCCAGTTTCAGCACACACAGTTTAAATGATATGTCAAAAATCAATGACCTGCAGCCCACGAACCTAAGAGAAAATAACTTCTCTGGAGGCAAGCAAACATTTCTGAGTAGAAATAACTATTGAAACGATAAGGATGTGGCAGCTTCTCTGTTGGTTGACTGTTCAATGGAAGATCTGAGGTTTTCAGAAAATACTGCTTGGCCAAGCACTACTTCAGTCAAACACGCATTATTGCACTCAGCAGAGAAATAATTAAATGAAACATAATGGCCTATTTTATACAGATAATAACTCTAGATAATTGAATGGTCCCTTCTCACTTTAAACTCCATCAATCTGTGACATTCTGGGGTTTGAAAGATTAAATTACAAAATTAAATAGATTGAAGTCTTTGCCCACACTAATGATCAAACTCATATTTTTAAACTTATCTGTTTTTTTAATATTGTTTACATGACTTCCAAAAATTTCTTACCAGGTTTTCCTTTTACTACAGTAATATTTTCAAAGGCTCATGCTTTAGTACCGATGTTCAAACATGCAGATCTCTCAGATTTTGGGGGAGAGATACTTGTTTAAGGTGGTATATTTAGTTAACTCCAAAATTTTCTTTTGACTATTTACTAACAAGACAGAAATTGCCACTGAAATCCTGTTGGGAACATAACATTTTAAATGTAATTGGCTTACAGAGATCTTACTTAATTTTTGACACTTCTTGAAATAATTTTGTTGAGCATGAACAAGACTTACACCGAATGTTTTAGGTATTTCAACAATGATATTTCAACAAAAGGTATATCAACAATGTGGAGGCCAAAGATCAACAACTGAAAATACAATTCCAACATAATAATGAAAACTTAAGCAAAGGTAATTTCTATTTGATATATTCTCTGTTAAGTTTTAATTAAGGGGAAAAGTGAATTTTCATAATGACAATTAGTCCTGAAATTAAGATCTTACCCAATTTTAAAGTAATTATAATTATATAATATCCCCACAATCAATGGAACTTATATTCTAGTATTTATGATCAGATAATATATGACGTGATTTTTATAATATCAAAAAGAAATATTTTGAACGTTTTCTCATGGTTTTGCTGTATGTTCAAATACATGTACATGTATACATACAGATAGATGCAATTGAAAAGCTTCAACTGGCATTCTGAGACACAAGTCTTCCAATTAAAAACCAAATATCAAGTTAAAGGGTCATACTCTAAGCTACAGTGACATAAGCTGAATATATAAATTATATCCCATTAAATAAAGTTATAATTTTATTTTCATGCTTCAGACATGCTATTTTAGCCAGTAACATCACACCAGTAATTTATCCTATGAAATTTTTAAAGCAGTACATCAGTATTTTACTTACTTAAGTCAATCCACAGTCCTTCCAATATAAATGCAGAAGCAACTAATACAAATACCTTTCCTGATGACCCAGATCAGACAGAAATTCATCAATGCGTCTTTGCAGCTCACTTCCTTCTAGTTTTTTTAACTTCTTTAATTCACTCTGGAGGAAAAACCAAAGTTCTTTAGCCCCATTTTCAATCCTTCTCCTCAGTATTTCATGGTCTTTTCCAAGGCCTCCTGTTAAAATTAAAATTAAAAAAAGGAAGAAACATAAAAGGATCAGTATTTGTAGCGCTTTTTTTTTTTTAATGAATACATTAGTAATTAGTACTAATACATTAGATATGCAATGGCAAAACTAATTTGAGAAGTAAAAGAAAATGTATCTACCAACCATCTCCTGGCCGCTTCTTATAGTTTTCTATCTGTTCTTTGGCCTTTAAAAGTTGCTCCTCTAAAGCATGTACCTTTCCTGCAGCTGGTCCCTGATCAATGGGACCATCTGGTATCCTAGGATACAGAAAATAAAGAAATTATGATTTATAAATGTAAGTGATATTTGCTAAATTATCTGTGTGAACAATTCAGCTCTCCTCCCATTTTGTTCCATGCTGTTTTGCTGATAAAGTTCTTGGCATTTTTTTAAACCAGAAGAAATTAAATATATTAACATAAAATAAGATTTTAAAACCTTGGGTTCATGGGAAAAAGTATATAACATAGTGCATAGATTCAGCCTAGTGTTGCGCTGTTTACAAGGCTTCCCCTTACTGAGGATAACAATCCTAGGCCCTACATATGAAAGCAGTATTTGCAGCAGCTCAACTTTTCTCCTGTAAGAAACAGGATAAACATGACCATTTGCTAGACTGACTGGCACACAAGCAAAGCTAATTGAGGGGTGTTCCTTTACAAGATTCAAGTTCTGGGTACTTATTATTTTCACACAGGAAGATCAAACAGGGCGACAAAGCTGGTGAGGTGCCTGGAGAATAAGTCCTACGAGGAGCGGCTGAGGGAGCTGGGCTTGTTCAGCCTGGAGAAGAGGAGGCTCAGGGGCGACCTTATCGCTCTTTATAGGTACCTCAAGGGAGGTTGTAGCGAGGTGGGGGTTGGCCTGTTCTCCCACGTGCCTGGTGACAGGACGAGGGGGAATGGGATTAAGTTGAGCCAGGGGAGTTTTAGGTTAGATGTTAGGAAGAACTTCTTCACTGAAAGGGTTTTGAGGCACTGGAACAGGCTGCCCAGGGAAGTGGTGGAGTCACCATCCCTGGAAGTCTTCAAAAGACGTTTAGATGTAGAGCTTAGGGAAATGGTTTAGTGGGGACTGTTAGCATTAGGTCAGAGGTTGGACTCGATGATCTTGAGGTCTCTTCCAACCTAGAAATTCTGTGATTCTGTGATCATTCTAGTCTGGAATGCTGGCTATGTATTGCTAGAGAACCAGGGTTCCAACACTGCAACTCTGCCTTTTAAGTTAGTCTTCCCACGTATAATCACAAGATGATTTCAATGTATTTTTTTGGACTGAGTACAAGATCCTAGCTTCTCAAATGCATCATCGTGATAATTTTTCTTGACAATTCTAGTTACCTCAAATGCTGGTGACCTGAAACAGTACTAAAAAATGTGACAGCCATTTGTGAAAATTCTGGTATATGAGCACAGGAGAAGCATGGAAGTGCTTATCCTAAAACCTGTAAGCCACCAATCAGCCCTGAGGGTATTACAGAGATTTGCTTATCATCTCAAATTGAATCCACAAATTAATAAACTGAAACTGTTGAGGAATAAAAATTAGATACCACCTTCTATTTACCTCGTGAATTAAAAATGAATGGAGGGAAAAACATAAACCCTTTCGTCTATGCAAAAATGAAACTTCTGGTGGACCTGAGGGATATAAATTATTCCAGCTTTTTGTAAGATTTTTTAAAGAGCTGATCTTGCATAGGAAAAGAGGAAGCAGATATGTAATGAAAAGTTCCTAGAACTATGAGGAATACAGAATTCTTAGAGAACATGAAAATAGTTCTTCATTCATCACAAACACAATAGTATCATAAAGATCATAAAGAGAGATTCTCTCCACACACATATACTCAGAATTTCAAGACGCAAAAAGGGGAGATCCTTTGCCAGATCAAAGATGCCTCTAGCATAGAGAAAATAAGTGCCAGAGGGAGTATCTTCACCCTAAAACCGAAATTGCATTTCAGTAGGATCTTTAGGAGGTTGTCATTAACTTTAATGTCTGTCAGATCTGGATGGTTAAATATCAACATAAATTTTGGTGCTGATGAAAAATCCATTATCACTTAAACATTTGAAAGGGATAAATATCTAACATGAGCATCAGAAGGGTATATAAAATGAAGCATAGCATTAATGCCCTTTTTTCAGAGTAGGGAGGGAAAGGTAAAAAAGAAGGTTATGCAATCTGACAAATTTATTTTAAAAAATCTACAATCAAAACTCCATATTAGAAGCAAATTAAATGAGTGCAAGATATTTGTTTGGGTTTTAAAGCTCTCACCGTTCATTCTACCATGGTAAATAAAAAGGAGTGATCAGTAACTGGTCATATATCTGTATTTTTATGCACTGAGGAAGCAAGCATGACAAAACTAGAGAAAATATTCTAAGCTGAAATATGTGTACTCCCAAAATATACTCCTCCTGAATGAACAGGCAAAAACCACATATTCGTAAATTTGATTCTAAAGCAAATACATAGTAAGATGCTATACCAAGTTATGATATTGTATTGCCATGCACAAAACAATACAAATCAACCCTTAAATACATACTGAAACTTATTTAAGTTCTTTCAGTAGTTTAAAACTACAAAGTTGGAATCTATTTGTGATCCACCAACTTGGTATCACACTTTGGATTGTGATAGGACACCTAACCACAAAATTACTGCAAAGTTTCAAGGAAAAAAGGAATGGCTTATCTTGTATAATTTCAGTTCCCTAAATGTAGAATTTGTGAAGAATGTTAAGGTAAATGATATAAAATTGTTACCACAGGAAATCCTCAGACAGCCTATAAATCGTCTGAACATAAAGTCAGTCTGCTAAAGTAGCAATTAGATCCTACAGATGGATGGATAACATGAAAGAAGCACAGTAACTGTGGTCATCTGATATAATTCAAATTTTAAAGAAGAAAATTACATGCCATTTAAATTTTAACTTGCTTTGGCATACTGCAATAAAAATGTTTACAATACTTATGTTGTCAGATAAAAAGAGCTAAGATGGCAGCAGGGAGGGATTCTCCTAAGCTAGTTGTTTGGATTTTTTTTTTTAATTACATCATTTTGGGATAAAACTAAAATAACTTTTTTTTTTTTGAAGTTTCATCTCTTAATCTGTTACCTCATCAGACTTGGAATTGCTGTCTTCCTCACTTTCATCCAGTCTCAAAATTAAGGAAAAGGTTCTTCTCTGCAACGAGTTCAGCTTTCTTGTTACTGCCCTCTACAAGTACATCTACTGAGTTGGAGATAAGGCAACATTTGAGGGAAAAGTGTTTGAATTGCAATCCTTATCTATACTCATGGCATCTATGCAGATAACTTCCAGTGCAGACAGTCCTATGAATAACACACACTTATTCATAAGAACTCCTGTTGAAAAACATATGCATAAGTTTTCATACCAAAATCCACCCTGACAATTGACTTTCTCCTTAACTTTTGAGATTTGAGTTTAAAGTGAGTTAATCTAAATTATGACTGTTCTTAACAACAATAAAAGAATATGTCAGAAAGCTTCTAGCACATACCCTTCATTTATTGCTATAATAACATTGTAAATTAAGTTATAAATACAAAATAAACAGATTTATAATCCACTCACATGGGCAGCCATGATAGTACATCAAATAGCAGTTCTGTTTGAATTATTTTTCTCAGTACTTACAAGTTGTGATTTTTGCATACCGCTTCCCACCATTTTGAAGTAAATACAAATGATCTTTTCCATAATAAACTCATAGAAAATAAAAATATTGCTGTATAGCTTTCAATATCAGAGGAATTGTTACAAAGGTAAACAGTTTCTGCTTTGCCCTTGTTTACTAACCCAGCTGCACTCCAAGACAGAAAAAAGAAATCTGTGTACACTAGCCATATCACTGAGGCCATTTTCTCATCACCTTATGTAACAGTGGGACAATGGTAAAGTAGCATCTCTAACCTGAGTCTCTGAAAGCAAAAAGAAGCACTCAGCAATGTAATGTAGTGACTTCAAATTTAACTGCCATATTTTCTAAAATGCTTGTAAATAAATTTGACCCAAAAATTACAAAAATATGTTAATCTTTTTCTATTTCTTATGTATTTAAAAGTTAACATTAATTTACCAGCAAAAGGAAAAATGTAAGATTTCAAAAGCTCACACATTTTCTCATTCTTTTATTTATATCTTTCTGAGTTCTTTGTGTGGCACTGGAAGGCCTATAAATAACTAAATCCACATTGTGTTTGGCATTTCTTCTTTCTACAAGAAGGAAATTATGTTTGATTATTAATGACTACTAACACACACAAACAAACAAAGGGAATTTCAGCTGTCACTTCACCCTTCTAAGATAAAAACATCCTCAGTAAATAAAACTGAAAGAAAATATTCAAGGTTACCTGCAAATAAAGAGTGAGCAGGCTCCCTAGTCAATTTAAATCAGCATGGCCCTGATCAGTGCTGATTTATATCCCCTGAAGATGTGTCCCTTCCCTTAGTTCAGAATTGCACCAAAAATAAATATAAAATAAAATAAAATAGAAAGACCAGAGATGCATACCACATAAGACAATTATTTTCTCCTTCACTCCTTGGCCCTGTGAGATGACCTCAGCTTTGAACATGAGACACTTAAATAGAGCTAATAGAAAATATTTTAAAATAATATTTTAAATTTTGTCAACCTAAACATATTCTTGTATCCAAGTACCTTTCAATGCTTACCAGGTTCTACAGGCTTATTGGGCCCAAAACTGCTCAGAGTAATTGACAGAAGTGCTTTAATAGATTTGCATGTGATTAATTGATCCTGAGGTTGGATTCTGTCCCAGCCTCAGCTCCAACAACGTTAAAGCAGTCATACTGCTCTTTCAAAATCAATATATTGTAATTCTTTGCTCTGAAGCTACACTCTAAAATATGAAAATAGTGTCTAGAAATACCAGTACTTCTCGTTTTTTGTTGTGTTTTTTTTTTTTTTTTAACTACATTTTGCCCTTTTTCACTCCCATTCCACTTTGTAACACTTTCTCCTATTCAGATAAGAAATAGGTTATTGTACTTATTAAAACAATTGCATTTTCCACAAAATTTAATAGTTAACAGACTCAAGGGAGTAAACATATATCCTTAAATATAAATGGAATGTGACATATTAGTAATATGAACACAGTATGAATACATTTAACAAGATTCTATGTTTCCCTGAAGAGAACTCTGAAATTGCTGGTTCCTACACTGCCAGGCATATCTGGCAGGAGAGGGTACGACTAACAAACAACGTAAGATAAAAATGTGAATGTCTTCCAGCAACATACAAAGGAGTATTATGAACCATTAATCTATTGTAAAAAGGAAGTCTAGGGGATAGATGAAAGCATACACACAACTTTTCCAGCTTCCATTTAAGAATATCAGAAATCACAAAAGTAATCTTTTTAAGTTCTCCTTGTAAAAGCCTTGTATCACCTAGACACAACAGCAACAGTCTTCAGCAGTCTTATCATAATCCTACTCGTAAATTTGAACTTCAGGTAAAACTACAGTGCAGGATGATAATGAAACAACATTATGCAATACTTTGCTTGGATTATTACTCCTTAGCAAGTCTCTTTTAAGTAAAAACAAAATTTGTAGTAAAGGTTTCCCTTTTTGCTGCAAGTCCTATGACATCTATAGTAAGTGGTCTTGAAAGGCTCTTTCAATTCTACTAGAAACAGAATAGTAAAATTTAGAAAAGAACTCCATGTGATTACTATTTTGCACTAATGAGATGTAGGCTACTTCTAAAATTAACCCGGATTTGCTCACGCCAATATTGTTTATACACATGTTAGGATTATGGTAATTCTCTAAATCTCATTATGCCGCAAAAATCATGCACATAACTTCTAAAATCCAGGCAATACAAAACATCTTTAATTTCATGTATCTTCTGCATCACTGGTATATTTCTGTGATCACAAGTAAAATTTTTAAAGAGCAGCATATTAACAAAAGAAAAAATGACATTAACTTCTCACCTAAGGCTTTCCAAATGTACTATAAAAAGGAGGTGAAGCCACAAGTCCTCAGAGGTGCAATACAAAAGAGCGCTTAATTAATAAAGGAATATCTTAAATCCAAGCAATTTTCAAAGATAGGACTGCTCCAACTTGCACTATTGCAAGGCACCATGAAATCAAACATACAAATGTTAACAAAACAAAACAAAACAAAACAGACTTCTCACTGACCTAGACCCTAATTCTACACCCTATACATCCCACATAGGAGAAAAGCAAACAGGGAAAAATTACAAGATCTAATGCATTTTTAAGAGTTATAAAACAAAAGAGAGCAAAGCAAGGTTTTGTAAAGTTTTGTCATGGATACAGCACGTCTCAACTTTTAAATGGTTGATTTTGCATGCATGTAGGTGGAAAGATCATTTCTTGTTGCCATGTGCTAGCCTGCATAGATGACCAGATGTCATCCATGCACAGCCCAGCTCTTAACTTTCTATCGTCTCAGGGGACTGTGCTCTTTTATTATGTAAGTATGGAGTCAGAGAAGTCACAGGAATCAATGATAATGGGAAATGATGGGCAAATGAAATGTGCTATATTGAAATGTATCTTACCATATAACTAAGGTCTCCATGTAATTAAAGATCAAATACCATTTTTTTCTAACTTCCAAATGGAAATTGTTTCAATGACTTCTAATTTTATTAAACTATACAGTTTTTGTATTCGTATTTGCTTTCTGTCCATTGCCCCCTAGGTATCTATTATTAATGGCACAGCTAGATATGATGGTAGTTTTCTGCCATTCACAGAGCTTCCATCCACTGAAATAAGTTTACTTGGGGCTTCTTTTCCACGCATAAGTTTTAACTAATTATGTGAAAATATGTTTACTAATAAAGTTAGTCAGATTCCTGTGTATTGCTCCAGCAATAAAAGAGTGCTCCAGCTAGGTACGCTTGTGTTTAAATTCCTAGTGACTTTAACCTAGAATTACTGTTCAAATATGTTGAAATTCATGAGCTAGCTTAACTCTGTCGTATGTTATATTCTATATCTAGAGTAATAGTTGTCTTCTCTAATTCTAATTTTATTTATTTATTTATTTTTAATATATATTCACAGCAGCAGTAATCTCTTACAGAACACATACTGAAACCACAGTCTGTTGGCTGCTGCCACATTGTAAATAGCCATATTTAAAACTATAAATGGGCTATTTTAAATCCAAGAGCAATTTTTAACACTGCTTGTTCTATTTGGCAAACATAGAAAGAAGAAACGGAAATCCTTTATCACTTTTATGATTTAATAATATGGAAGGATGACCAAGAAACATATCTCAACCCAATTTGTGAAGATTCTACAAAAACAACATTGTGGATGTTGCACAACAGAAATAATTAAAAGGCTTTACGTTGTGATATATTATTCCCTTCAGAGTCTAGTACATCGCCAGTCTCAGATCACCTCCTTTAAAAAACTATGCCTTCCAGTCCCAGGATGGCTCATTTCTAGCCAGCACTGACTAGTGAACGTGTAGGCGTACTGCTATTCAAATAGGTCTTGAAAGTCATTGCAGGTTTTCTTGTGCAAGAGTTTCAAATTTTCCTGTGGTTACATTGAGCCACTAGGAAGAAAGGTTTCAGAAATGTCTTTCAGCAGCATATTCACACAGAAGCTGTACTGAGTCCAGTTAAGACAGTTTTGGATCACTACTTTAATTCTAGAAAATTGCAGTAATTATCTGAAGTATAGAGAAGGAATGTTCTGTTCTAACATGCTTAGATTAGAAATAAACTAATGGTTTTATTTATATAAATCATGGCAAATTATCTACGGTATAAACTACTATTTATAAATTGGCACTGAAAATACAGTATTTTTCTGAATGTACAAAAATCAAGGAAAAAAAGAAAGGTGTTTAAGAAAATCGTCACTGCCTAAAATATACTTTATTTTATGTCTGCATCACAGAATCAACTGCCTCCTCCTTAAAAGAAAAAGAGTACCCTGCCATCTGTAAAATCAAGAGCACTTACTCTTTTCTAGCCACTGTGTAATTTGAAATGGTCATATTTCAATGACTGTGCAATACCACTCATTCAAGTCAGCCAAAGGTGGGAAGCTGAAAACATGAGAGTGGTAATCTTACATTCAGGGCCAAATATTTCCCCTCTTAGACAAGAAACCCTAAGGTGGCCTAATACTCTCTAATATTGAATGAATTTAAGGCTGTTGTTATGCATTCAAATACAAGACCTTTCTTATGTTTCTTTACAGCAACATACTCTATATTACACCATTTCATCAATAAAAGTATTTAACTTTTGGCCACTGTAGTTGTTACCATCTATTAATTAACTGAATTTAGTCAACTACAGCCCACTCAAGTATTCACGGCCATATTACTCTAGGTAAAAATCACCTTTGCTTAGGTCAGCAGCATTAGTGCACCTCTGTGCTGCACTGCATGAATGCTGAGGTATGTCTTCAGGGCTAACAGATCCAAAACATTTTTCAAAACACAGAGCCTAAGGTAAGAAGTCTTGTCAGCATGCAGCACATTTCAGAATCCAGGAACACAGTGCAATTATAAGATAATTCAGTAAGATGCGGAAGTCACTTCACGGCCTAGCTGATCAAATAGCCCTGGATATACATGAAAGAGAGAACGCACAAGAAGAAATATCAGAACAGAGTTAAAAGGAACGGGGTTAAAAGAAAGGTGTTCGTTGAGCTGCTAGAGAATTAATGTGTGATTTCATTCAAATGAAGAGCAGAAGTAAACTGATCTGAAGATAAAATATCGAGACGAAGAACAGGACTAGAACTGTAGAACAAGTGAAGAAGAAAAATGAAGAAATGTGTACAATTCAGATTTTTCCAGTGATTTATAAAGGGCAAAGCCAAATACTGAGGTAGAAGCCCCAAAATGGTATCTGCCTCTGAAAAGTATTAAAAGGCAAGTCCAAAATGAGTTTCCCATTGCCAACCAAGAAGAACCCAGGAGACACGATGAGGATTCAATAGCCAATGCCCTGTGTCTACCTTGTCTGCCCAGGTTATTCTGGTCAGACCACTTCGACACATGTATTTATTAATCGCCTGTATGTGATTGTGGTAGAGAAAGTAAATGAATTCAGCTCGCTTAGAGATTAATAAATAAATAAATAAATAAATAACACCGTTCAATTCCCTACGTTATTGTATTGAGTTTTGCTCCTCTGGTTTCCTACTATAGCATATGAAGCCTCTGCGCTTGTCCCCCTTGAACAAGTTCACATATATCTTCAACAAACTATACAAATTCTCACCGCTTTGAAAATGAATGCTTCCAGTTACTGCGTGTAGAAACAGAAAAGTTGCTAGCTGTTCTAATTGGTTTAAATATCATACCAATTGCACTTGTTGACAGTGAGAAATCAGTCACCTACAGAAGACTGGTATTGTGGCAACAGCACTTGGACACCATTAATTAATGACTCTATGTTAGAGCAAAATTAAATGTAAAACATTATTTAATTTCTTTAAAGATTTTGGAACATACTTCTATTTATAACGCTGACTGAAACACTGCCTTATACTTTAAAATATACTAAATGTGAAGTTAAAAAAAAAAAAACTTTAAGTTTTGATATTTCATACAACCATATTCTGAACAGTTTTAATTATTTTCAGATCCTACCTGAGAGATTCTGCCATCCTCCTTAAGTCTTCATTTTGCTGCTTTAAACGTTCAAGTTTAGCAAGTATCTTGGATAATTCACGACTAGAATGATCTGGGTGCTCACTGTCTCGTACCAGGTGTCCACCAATATAAAAAAGTAAAGTTCCCCAAGCAAAGAGGATGAGCATAATCCAACGCCAGGAACCAGTCCATGGCCGCATTTTCAGATGTTCAATTCACTCCAGAACTGCTTCTGCTCACGAAATAACAAACATTTTAAGTCCTTAGCCTGTACAAAAAAGTGCACAAATTTCAGTTCCTCTCCTTCACCACATTGTACCGGAGAAAAATTATTCTCAGTGTTTGTCTTATTGCAACTCCTTAGAGAAGATCCTTACAGAGCTGTACATAGAAAGCATTAACATTGTATCATTCTTGAAGTATACTCTGTGAAAAGAAAAAAAAAAAAAGAAAGAAATTATAATTCTCGTATATAAAAATACACTTGATTGCAATTAAGCTAAGTGTATTGTCATTAACATTCAGGAATAATGACTGAAAATGTTGCTACATTCTGTCAAACAGAAAAAGAAAACATTTTTAACTTTGCACACTAAATACACGGAGCTCAGGCACAACTACAAAAAGAATATTCCATGAATTCTGGCTTTGAAATGGTCAGAATAAACATGACTTTCTGTAAGAGAAATATTTACCAGTTAAAGTGTCGTTTCACACTTTAAAATACATCAAACATCATTCCGTGGTAAACTTCATATTCTTCTTTATCAACAACAGAGAGTTTTATTCAACTAACTATAAATTAATTTTCTTTTTTTTTTTTCCACTTTTATGAACTCTCTTCTCCACTGTCTTATAACATGACTAATACCCTGTAACAAAACTGTTATTGCCATTTCTAACAATATATTGGCATGTAGACTGGCCCAGAAACAGTTGTAACACCAATTAAGCAACTGCAAGCACTGAGAAGACTGTAAGCAATAGTTTCTACACAAACAACCCATTATATATCTTTCTTTAAAATTTCTAGTGACCACTGGAATGCTCATCTAAAAGTAAAGCCAAAATTTTATTTCTTGCTTAAAATTGTAAGACAACACAACTTGTCTCTTTACCCTTCCACCACACTTGCTGAAACAGATACATAGAAACACTGAAAATTTAAAAAGTAAAAAAGAGGGGGGATTTCAAGTAAAGTCTATGCGGCATTGTTATGCTCACAGATCTGAAAATCAGGCTGGAGCTCAGAAATCTAATTTTTAGAAATGGGTTTCTTCTGCATTAAAACTACCAAACCCAGTTTGACAAGCATTATTATTAAAAGTACAAAAATGCTTAAAAAGTAATACCCTCTTGCATCGACAAGCACTGCATTCATTTAAAAAAAAAAAAAAAAAGCAAAATCACCTCTTCATTTTCTACTTAGTGAACATCACTTAATGACTGCAAGAATTTCCTCATTTTATCCAGAACAAACTTTAAGCTCTAACAGATAAACGTTCAAAATCTTCAAAAGTGCTTCTCACTCCTCTTCACCCTTACGCCTTTTTTAATCAATTTCCAAAATAACCTCTATTTCCAATACTGAAAGCTGGAAATCTACCCAATTTCTTCTGAGATGTTATCCACACCCACATTCTCCCAAATTATTATTCTGCTTAATCCTTCCTTCGCCTTAATTTCTTTTTCCTTTCACTTAGATTTTTCTTTTGTTTCAACTCCATTTCAAGTTTAGAGAAAAGACTCCCCATTAACTTTCAAACTCACCTATGCACAGAGCACTTACTTCCAGATAGAAATATTCAAAGGTTAAAAATATTTTCAAATGCAGAAAAAATCATAGTTATTTTGCTGGAAGATTTTTGTTTGTATAATTTTGAAAGAGGCATAAAAATTTCCACTTAAGACTAGTAAGATGGCACACGAGATAAACCATTTAAAAACTGAATGCTACTAATGAGATGGAAAACTTTTGTACTACCTCTCTCAGGCCCTTCCATTTAATGCATCTATGACAAGATGAGTTATGAACAGATTTTTTTTTTGTTTGAAAGCAAGGTCAGATTCCCATGCTAGGAGCATATCATCTTCTAGAGATCTCTAAGAAAGCTTAATACATATTTTGCTTTAATGTGGTAAAAGTGTGGGACTGCCTCTAGGAATAGTGGCTTCTTCTATAATCTTTTAGATCACAGCACAAATAAAAAGTGTATATATAGAGTATAGGCCATACCCAGACCACAGAGGATTGCTGCTGTAAGCAAAGCAAGCCTGGAGTTAAATCAGTTACCTGCAGGCGCAATTAATATAAAACCCCTATGGACTGAAGTTCAAGTTCTAAGTGGAAAAGTGTATGCTTACATCTATACTTCCAATCACCCAGAAAATGGATGACAAAAGTTAAAGTTAAATTGAAAGTAAAGTATCACCTATCTGATTTAACCCTGTAGCTTTATTATAAAAACTCAATATAAAATGCATTATTTAATGAAGTAAAAAAGTTTTGATAAGTACTTGCTATTATAAATCATTAGGAATACACAATCTTTAATGCATCAGTTGAACGGAAACTAATATTGTGAGAAAGGAAGTCAAATTAAATTGTATTTACTGGCAAATGCACAGCACATAAAAAGTGGTTAGTGTCACAAATTTATTTAGATTCCATTAAAAATCAGACAGAATATTTACATAAAAGTAAATGTCTGCTTCAATGACTTAAAAATCAAATTGTTCACACTACACTTGTAAGCCACATTTCATTGTAAGCGTACAAAACATTCTGTAGTCAAATTAGCATGAAAGGTTTGATTAAAAACCACTATTTCAAATGAAAGAATGCAGTGTTTACAAAATTACTAAAGGAAATGGTAAAAGAACACTAACCTAATTAAAATGGTTTAAAAAAGAAGATTGAGGTGTAGCTCTGCCATCAGAAGAAATAATATGCACGCATATCAAAGTTCTTTTGCTACAGCAAAACAATTAATGAATGAAAAAACTATATACTAGCTTTCCTCACCTTGCCCGCCATAATGTCTTCCTGTAGAAGATACTTACAAATCAGAAACTTGACTAACTCAATACCATCATTTTAAATGAAAGAATGTCAATGATTTAAATAAGGTCCTTGTTAACTTACTGTTCCCAACATGATTTCAATAACAAATCCAGTGATAGAGTGGAGACTTCCTGCTTGCTTGTTTTTGGTTGCCAGTCAGAATTATGGCCCTAGAATAGCATTATAACCTTTTCATTGGCAACGTGCAGTTTCAAATTATTTTAGACTCAGTTCAAAGCAAGCTAAGCAAGTGTACTTTTGGCTCAACTACTTATTGACCTGGTTTCAAGGGTACGTTACATAAGCTGAAAAGAAAAAAACTACTCATGAAGTAAAACTCATGCATCATTAGAGCTGATACATACACCATTATATTTAATGACATGTAAATTATCTAAAATTCTTTTTCAGAGCATGAAATACGAAATTCACTCCACTGTTAAGGACTAGCACAATGACTTTTTGATCACTAAATGTGGAACATTCAAAAAGTAAGTTTTCCCGTTCATGTAACTTAGACTGGACGCTCTTATCGTTGTTAGTTTTTCTCAATAAGACTTATTTAAGTTGATATTTTTAAGATTTCACCTGAGAAAGCACGCTGGTCTAAGCATATTAACCTGTTCTGCTCTTAGGAGAAAGAAGAAAGCAAACACAAAATTGCCAGTTCCAGTTCCTATGTAACAATGATGTGACAGCAGTGCTACTGACAAAGGACTGGAGACTAAAGAAATAATCCTTTTAGAATTAAAATGACCAGGTAGTGTTTGATACAAATAAGCAAACAGATTGCAAATATTATTCACAATGTGTACAATGTATTCTTAATGAAGGGTTAAATACCATTTGTTTAATGAAAACATCAGGTTCATAATCTCAGCTAGGTAGTAAATAGTTTAGAAAAGATTTTTTCAGTCACAGTCTACACCCTGGCATTTCAGGTAACCTGTCACAGAAACTTGTTTATAAACCAATTAAGTTCCACTTAAAAAAAAAACAACAATGTTTTGCTTTAACACGTTATTGGAAGGCTGTGCCAAAACTCATTCTTCTAATGCTTAAAGGCTGTCTTTAATTTCCAAACTAAATCCATACTTAGCATATCTATACTAGAGCTCTCTTGTGCTAGTATGAACTGGGTTTATAGAGTGCAATTCCTATCTTATTCTGTACCCAGAACATGTCTACAGAAAGCGGCCATATCCTTGCTCAGACTTAAATGCTAGTCTAAATAGAACAGGCACTTCACTATGAGAGACTTGCAAATTCTCTGCATCCTGGACAAGCTCCCTTTCAGATTAAATCTTTTCAGAACATCAGGAATCACAATTGTATACATAACATGCAAGGTGTTATCAATACGTTCTATGAAGCAAGTACTTCCTTTTCTCTTAGACCTGCTTTCTCTCATGCACCCTAGGACTGAATTTGTCTTTTTCATGGTTCCATTACTTTTAGCAGTCCTCAACCATTTTCTGAGGACATAATAGCTCCAAATCGTTTTGCACATATATCTCTTCAAATTGATGAGTTCCTGTTCTATGAACAGAAATTTATTTTTAATCCTTACACTTGGTGTTATCATACTTTAGCCTATTCCAGTATCCAAATTAAAACAATTCCTCTTGCACATTATTCTGACTCTCATCACAACCCCTCTCTACTTTATCACTTAATTTTCATTAGAATCTGTTTTTGGGACAGTCACACTGTTTGGATATCATGAAAAGGTTCTTCACCAAGAGGGTGGTTGCACACTGAAACAGGCTCCCCAGGGACGTAGTCACAGCACCAAGCCTGTCAGAGTTTAAGAAGTGTTTGGACTGTGCACTTAGTTATACGGTCTGAATTTTTTGGTAGACCTACGTGGTGCGAGTAGTTGGACTCGATGATCCTCGTGGGTCCCTTCCAACTGGGGATATTCTATAAATCTGTGATATCATCATGAACCTGAGAAGGGTAACAGATGCAATTCACAAGGAACTGCACTAATATTGCCTCTCCTCCAGTCTAAGACTCTTCCTTGCAGGAGAAGTCACTGTCAATTCGTGCCTTCAGCCACTTCCTTTTCTAATACCTTTTCTGGAACAAGGACATAAATTTTATATTATTCCATACGTACATTTAATTATTGTATAAAGTTGCATCTTTTTTTTTCTTCTCAACTTCTATCTACATGTATCACAGGACATAAGTAAACATAATCATGAGGTTTATTTACTATTTACTTCTACATCCACACCTTCATCTTTACTACTGTTTTTGTAAAAGCCTAACATTATATCTCTGTGGATTTCTCTGAGAAATCTATGTAATTTTCTCTTGGTATACTCCTCTATGATTTTGTGTGAGATGAGTGGATTATTTACACAATCAACAGATTATTCTCTAATTAAACATTTTCTTAATGGAATTCACCATCCTTTTGAATTCCATTGCAAGTGTAGATTTATTCAATAATGAAGCTTTCAGATACTATAATTTCTGATCTTCACCACAACAAACTCCCTGGCAGAAAGATATACCCACAGCACTTGGGATTTTTAAGATGAAAGTGTATATAGGACTGCATTTGAAATAGTTTAACAAGAGTTCAGAATTAACCAAAGTAATAACTTTTTAGAACTAGGGATGTCATCAACCATCTAAACAGATACTGTTTGATAATATCGAGCAATCCTCTGTTTTAGATAAGGTAATAAAAACAAGTGATTAAAGATTTTATAACATACTACATTTGAAAGCTTGAAAAAAGATGCAGTAATTTCTAAGCATTTTATCCATGCAGACAGCTGTTGAAGTTTCAGTAGATGACTGATGCAATGTTAAACAAAAGAGGGGACTGTACCTTAAAAGGATAAGAGAAATACAGCTTGCTTTTCAAACACTTTTAAGGTTCTCTGCAAACACTTAGACAAAAAGAAACTGGAGATTTTTCTTTTAGGAAGAGAGGAGAGTAATCTGCAGGAACAATGTGCTTCTCCATGGAAATTACATATATAGACTCATTTCAATAAGCAAGGGATAAAACAGTCTTTTGTTTTACAATTCTTTTTAACTATTAAAATAACACATTAACCAGAAACACAACAAGGTTAAAAATTGTCTTATGTGAACTAACCAAATGTCTTTGTAAGATATAGTCATCTTAGTAAACGAACAGGACAATTATGTAAGAGAGGAGGTTTATTTATTCCTGTTTGCTTACTGAATTAACACTATACAGCCCTAACATAGCACAGTTACAGCCAAGAATGAATTATAAAAATTTGAAACACCAAGCATGATCTTCTTCCACAGTAATAATCTACTGATAGCCCTTGAAAAAAACTCATTCCAAAAGAGAATAGGAAGAATGAGTGTTAAGTCTGAGGAAACAATACAGTAAAAGAAATGAAAGTTAGCAGGACACTGTAACTTACGTTAAAAATGAAACGACTTCTGATGATGAATTTCTTCTTGCATTTGCAAACAAAGGTATAACAAAATCCAAGGTCTAGGAGTTTAACCTAGATAAATTAAGTTTATGAGAAAGGGGAAAGGACGGTCTACATCTGTAAATGTATAACAGCTAAAGGAATTAACTATTGAAACAGTTAATGTAATGAGATAATGGATCCTCTGTCACTCATTCCATTTAAAATGAAGCTTCAAAAACACTTACAAAAATATAGTAATCACTCAAGAGTTTGAAAAGAATTGAGTTTTCTGGCTTGCACTAGTCAGGTAAGAACCGATGAATAGAAACAGCCCATCCTTTTCTTTACAGAACTTAGAACTTACTATGTTCTTAACAGAGCACAGAACTTAATACCCACAGTTGTGTAAAACACCACTGGAGATCAGTAAAAGTCGAGAGCAAAGAAGACCAATCTTCTTAGCCTACCAAGCTGCATACCAAGTCTTAACATGGTCAATAGCCACCTACTATGCCATGTATTTTGAAGAGATGAAGAGATCAGAACAAGACTCAGCGGAACATTTGATCAATGCAACCTGCTGCTGGTTGGCTTCTTCCAGCAGCTGAGAATTTATATTAACCCACTGCCTCTATGTCAGCATGACCAACTACTGGTCACAACGTGATTCAAAAACGCAAGTTGCATTTAAACTGCATGTAAGCTACACATTAGCTATCAAATCTCAGAAGAATGGATTGCAAGGCACTCTAGCCAGTTAAAATGTACTCACAAATGCTTACTGAGCTTGATAATCTTTCAGACAACTTTTAGCCACAATGGCCTAACTTTTGATTTTTTTTCTCCAAAGACCTCTCCTCACCATCAGGAATGGATATTTGCCAGAGGCAGAAATGGGAGATAATGGTGAGGGATACTGCTGTTGCTTGGGGGCAGCACAGCTGCCAAATGCCAGTATAATCTCACCTTGGGTAACGAACAGAGCGGCAGGGGCAGGAATGGACAACCTTTAGCTAGTATTTGATCCTTCCATTCTTTGGGTGCTAAATCAACTTTAAACTCCTTTCTGCCACCAGCTTCCCCACACCATTCCTTAATGGCTGCAAACATCAGAAGCAAGATCAGAGGTAGGATATTTCTTCTTTGGCTGGCATCAAAGCAATATGCAACATCTAATTGACAAGAAACTTAGCAGCAGCCTGTTCACAACTCAGCTGGATGTTTATAAATCAAGCTGGAAAACAGAGAAAAAAGCTACTGAGTTTGTAATTGTTATGCAAAACTGCGTGACACTTGGCAGCCACAAGTAAACTGGAGTGCTATTTGCAACCAAGAGGTTTTTCAAACTCCTGGTGTAGGGAAGGCTATACCATACTCAGAAGCTTGAAAAGAAGTCACAGAACTGAGCTAAATGCCTTCCTTACTACACTCAGGAGACTTGGAGATTGGGTGATTTGACAACAAAAGTAAAAGAAACGCTAGAATAAGACTTTGAGTTAACCATATCAGACAGAAAATATCTGCAGTGATCATTATTGAAATATTATAGATTCACTTTGTATCACCATCTTCTAATTTAAGACTGTTTTCTACCATGTTTTTACTAGAAAAAAAAAAAAAGTTGAAGACTGTTGAAATACTAATACCGCCATATGATAAAGGAGTATTTGCCTTAAGTTTAATTCCATTACGCCACAATATATGTATTTTAACGTGTAAAAATTCCCCTTGGCACTCCACTTTTCTTTTAAATGCTGTTTTATTTTTATAGATAGAAAACTTTTACTTTGGGACACTGAACCTTACATACCACAAAGACAGTAGAGATATCTGATCTGCAAAAAATGAGTTAATTCCAGTATGGGAAGCAATTTATCTGTATCAGCATATAGGTTCATGTTGCCTAATTTACTCTGCTGTACAGCTTTCATGGAGCTCCATGCCACCAAAACCAGACTGCTTACTGCATCTGATCTTGGCCACGCTATGTTTAAGTGCATTGCTGATCTGTGATCTATTTTTTCTAAATTTAAAAATGAAGGAACTGAAACACTCAAAGAACTTCCTACAACAGCAAGGCTATGAATAAACCAGGACTGTGAAAGTTGCAAGTCAAAATCTCAGATAAAGCTGCCAACAGCTTTTCCTCTCAAAACTGGTGCAACATATTATGGGAAAATCACAAAGGACTTTCAAATCTGCTGAGCTTAAAGCACCTGTGAAGCTTTTTGTTTAATTCTGTTTACAGCAAGCATTAAGATTACACTATTAATTGAAATTTTCATTTTTGTTGTTAACATAGCTATTAGTACTTCATAAATTGGCTATCATGGTGGTGTTGGTAGCATGCAAGATCATTGTATTTATATTTGTCTATACCAATCACTTTACCAATAGAAAAAAATATTAAACAAGGGCTACTTTACTTTAGAAACTGCTATAAAAATATGATTGATGTCATATAAAGTCTGTAATTATGAAAACTATATGGATACCATATTCTAAGGAAGGTCTTAAAAGCTAAATTTGTGTATTTTCTCACAGTGCATTCTAATGAAACACCATGCAAGTATTTCAGAATGGTAACAAGGAGAGTAATGTGGAGTCTGAAATATGGTTGTAAAAAAAGGTTAAAACTGCAGAAAAAAACTACAGCTGTGTTTTTCTTATTTCCTATGCAAGTTTACAATACTATTCACAAAGCCACTAAACTCTTAGAATCCTTGCATTTGGACTTGTTATTTGGGAGAAAAGCAGTGTTTTCCTTTGTGGTGAACACCCTGTTCACTTTGTAATACAGATGTAGCTATTTCATGGTCAGTTGTTCCTATGTTTAGCTGTCCTTCAGCAGCATCACACTATTCTTGAACTTGCAAGTTACATTTCTTTTATCTACTCCCTACTCTTTTATACCAGATATTATCTTCTCATTCCTATTTTCAGCATTGTTTTTGTTAGCCATTCCACTCAACTTCCTTTATCTCTAAACCGTTCAGCCTCACTGTAGCAACCGCATCACGAAGGATGAGACGCCCGCCATTCCATGCGCCGGTATTCGAAGAGCTCTCCGTGGTTCTGAGCTGCCTCCTGCCAGAGTCCCTGCTCCGGGAACGCTTTCTGGCCAAGGACCAGCCAGAGATAAAAACTGAGTGCCAGGCTCACAGACTTGTTCCAGCATGATACACCCCAACACAGACTGATCTAGAAAGGCAAAGGGGAGTCTGGATGGTGCTGGAGTTCAGCTCCACAGGATGGGCAGAAGATAAACGATTCACTTCCTCATAGCTGAAGCTACTCACAAAATGAAAAGGCACCACTAAATCAGGAAAACAAAATCATTCTATGACCCCTATTTGTAAGTCTGTGTTGTTTTTTTCAATTAAAACCTAAATGGCAGCAGAAGCTAAGTGGAGGGTAGGGGTTTCCCATGAATGTCTCAAAGATATACACAATCATCTACCTTGAGATATTCAGAAATTGATTCAGTTCTTTGAAGCTGAATTTGCTACAATAGGAGATTTTACATAGAGAAGAACACCAAAGAGAATTTTAAAGACCTTTAGCAACCAGCTACAGGTTCACGGATCAAGGGGCAACAAGAAGACAGAAAATTTTAAGGCAGAAACGGTCTCATAAATCTGATATTAGATGATACTGATGTCACTCTTACATGCAGAGTAACTTTTTGATGACAAGAATTCTAAAGGACATAGGAAGGTAGGTTATAACTGTGAGATGTTAAATTATCAACCACATAGATATCCAGGTGTTTATTGCTAGTGAAGGCCCTACGATGGCTGACCTGAGTCCTAACACTGAGAGTTTTATAACAAAACTAGATAGTTTTAGAAAATACTGAGGTGGAGCTGTGAATTCAGTTTTTAAAGAAATTCAGTTATGCATAAATATAAAAACATTTGTGTTGTCAAAACCTGGAATAGACTTTAAAAATATATTTTCATATTCATATTACAATACACAAAATATATATATGCAATAAACATCAACAACTGCTAGACAAAATGTTTCACAGTTTTTCTTAAGCAATGCATATTAAGATCATAACCAAGAAAATGGGAGCATTTAAAGCCATTGTTTTGAATTATGCCTTTAATGAAGTGAGTTAAATTTAACTCCTTCTAAAAATTCACTGAAAATCTTACTTTTCCTTGAGCCAGAAATGAACCTGAAGCAGTATTTTAACATTTTGTTAAACCTGAACCAAAACAAATAGAACTAAACAACCATCAACATTTTCAGTTTAAGTGTATGTAAAACATATCAATGAAATACAGAACAACTCAGGGAACCAGGGGAGGGATAGCTTGTTTTCTACCCAGTGAAGATTTATGTTTATGGAATGTAAAGTAGTTTGCATTTGTAGTTGTCACTTGTTTTAATGTTTTCACATAGTATGCAAAAAATGCTTTCACATACTGTACTGAGTAACATAAATAGTGTTATTCTTCACAAAATACTATAGGCATATGTTTATTTAGTATCATTCAGATTTTATTTCTTTATTTTTAATTAATTACCTAACCTTCTCCCAAATCTCAATACATAATCCTTGCAAACTTTCTTCACTCCTACTCTGTTACAGAAGAGTACAAAACATTGACACTCAAAATGTAAGCGTTATGTCAAAATTATTTATAACCAAATATAATGCTAAGGTTTCCTATACTGATTATGTTTGGAAAAAAACTCAAGACAGTCTGCTTTCTAGATAATTTATTCTAATGATGACACATGATACAGCACAGTTCCTTGAACATTATAAGAACAATCCGGGCACTGCTTTATTATGAAAAATAACTATATATTCTATTTTTTCCTGTTCTCTTTGATTTACAAGTTTACAAAAAGACAATTTCTCTTATTGCAGCAGACCTTCATTTTTCTAACAGTTGATTGTTGAAAAGCCTTGCCAACAACAGAAAATTTAAGTATATTTTATTGATAAGAACAGGTCTATGTTGGTGATATACTAACATAACACACTCAAGCATATATCTAATAACTCTTTTTCAAAGTTTCTCCAGATTTGCTTGGTACAGAAATGAATCTTACAGATCTCTTGCCTCCAACACTAGCTTTGGAATTCTTTTTAAATAAGGTTCTGTCGAATTTGTCATCTTCCATTTTTCTGGTACAGATATCAATATAATCAATAGTTATACAACAAACTTAGTTCTATAAATACATATGAATAGGATCTGGTCCTAGTACAGAACTATAGCCAACTAGAATAAGGCTACATCTCATGAAAGTAGCACTTACATTACCAAAAAAAATAATGCAGGCCATCATTTCAGCTCTGTAGAAGAAGCCTTCTCACTTACAACACAAACCTTTGGAACATGTTTGCATAAGCTTTTTATTTTTTTTTTTTTTTTTTTCTTTCTTCTCTGATTGACAGAAAAGGTATTTAATAAATCAAAACCACTGACCATTAGGATATAATAAAAAGGCATGAAACTCAATAGATCATCACATTCAATCATAATCAAAACATTCTTTCCGTATTTACCATTCTGATGATTTTAAAAGGTTCAGGACACCATTATCAATAACAAAATGAAATAGGGCAAAAAAAAAAAAGTGTATTTATTCTAATAATAAAGTAAGAAAAACATGAGGTTCCCCTAAACACTTTGTACTGTGATAAGTTCTACCAAAATGATCCCAAGCAAATTCTCAAAATTGGTATTTTTAAATTATTTTTAAGTGATTTTATAACAAGCTGAGAACCAGATGATAACTCCTCTTCCCTGTTTACTTAGGAAAAACATATTTTTCTAATCCATTTCTGAATCTTGCACAATCAAATGACAGGAGAAAAAAAAAAGGCAACAGATAGAACACTCTCCAAAATTTGACTCTACAAACTGCTCCGGAGGAAGAGAAGGAAAAAAGGGACGTATTTCTTCTTGCTTTGAGGAATCCTCAGCTCCTCAGCAAGCAGTCACATTGAGCAATTGAGCTGCTGAAGGAAGATAATCAATTCATAAATACAGCAATCTTTCTAGATGAATGAGACACTTGATTACTCATCATAACAGGCCAGGAATTAGACCAAAATCAAAGGGAGTTACAGCGTTAGGCAGAGTAACATAATAAAAATGCATTTTGGAAAAAATACTGTAGGTGTGTATAGAAAAAAAATGGATAAAGCATTTGTTTATACTCTGGCTGCTAGAAAGAACATAGAATCAAAATGCAAAAATTATTGTACGCATGAGGGCTGCGCAATCCCAAGCACAAATACAGGCTGGGCAGAGAATGGTTGGAGAGCAGCCCTGAGGAGAAAGACCTGGGTGTGCTGGTTGATGAGAAGCTCAATGTGGGCAGGCAACGTGCTCTTGCAACCAAGAAAGCCACCCATATCCTGGACCACATCAAAAGAAGCATGGCCAGCAGGTCGAGGGAAGTGACTCTCCCCCCTCTGCTCTGCTCTCATGAGACCCCACCTGGAGCACTGCATTCAGCTCTGGGATCCCCAGAACAAGAAGGACATGGACCTGTTAGAACAAGCCCAAAGGAGGGCCACAAGGATGATCAGAGGGCTGGAGCACCCAGCCCCAACAGAAAAGAAGGTTCCAGGGAGACCTTAAACCAGCCTTCCTAGTAGGTCAAGGGAGGTGATTGTCCCGCTCTACTCTGCGCTGGTGCGGCCTCACCTCGAGTACTGTGTGCAGTTCTGGGCACCACAGTATAAAAAGGACATGAAACTGTTGGAGAGTGTCCAGAGGAGGGCTACGAAGATGGTGAAAGGCCTGGAGGTGAAGACGTACAAAGAACGGCTGAGGTCACTGAGCCTGTTCAGCCTGGAGAAGAGGAGGCTGAGGGGAGACCTCATCACAGTCTACAACTTCCTCGTAAGGGGGTGTCGAGAGGCAGGAGACCTTTTCTCCATTAACACTAGTGACAGGACCCGCGGGAACGGGGTTAAGCTGAGGCAGGGGAAATTTAGGCTTGACATCAGGAGGGGGTTCTTCACAGAGTGGGTGGTTGCACACTGGAACAGGCTCCCCAGGGAAGTGGTCACTGCACCGAGCCTGTCTGAATTTAAGAAGAGATTGGACTGTGCACTTAGTCACATGGTCTGAACTTTTGGGTAGACCTGTGCGGTGTCAAGAGTTGGACTTGATGATCCTTAAGGGTCCCTTCCAACTCAGGATATTCTATGATTCTATGATTCCAGTACCTAAAAGGCACCTACAAGAAAGCTGGAGATGGACTTTTTATCAGAGAGCGTAGCGATAGGACAAGGAGTAATGATTTTAAAATAAAAAAGAGTAGATCTAAATGAGATGTTAAGAAGAAATTCTTTACTATAAGAGCGGTGATGCGCTGGCACAAGTTGCCCAGAGAAGCTGTGGATGCCACACCCCAGGAAGAATTTAAGGTCAGGTTGGATGGGGCTTTGGGCAACGTGATCTGGGGGGAGGTGTCCCTGACTTTGGAAGCAGGCAGTGGAATTAGATGATCTTTAAGGTCCTTTCCAATCCAAACCATTCTGTGATTCTGTGTGGCCACATACTTGATTGTAAAGTCACTAAAGAAATAGCAGAGATTAAGATTCTGGGAGGTAAAAAAAAAAAAAAAAAAAAAAAAAAGACTCTCACAAATGTAACTGGGTAATGACTGGGTAAGAGTACAGAGAAAGTGGATTTGGACAGCACATACCTGCATGGAAGTAATAATTTCTAATAACATTCTGTTTAAATTATCAGTAGTTAATTCTTCCGATACTTCTTTGCAGCCTGTTTTGTGTCTCATCATATACAGAGGTAGAGAAGATCTACAGATTTCAAGAATTTGTACAGAACCTAACTATTGTACTTGGCACGCATCAGGAAACTGTCTCATGCTCTGTCATCAACTCCATCTCCAGATGATTTGTTTACAACCAATTACTAAATTATGAACGAGTAAATGCAAACGAAAGAGTGAGATGTAGGCAATAAGCAATCCTTCAAAATAAGGCAAATGGAGAGAAAAAAAATAATCTGAGGGATTTATAGAGCTCAAGCCTGAGAGATCATTGCTCCAAAAGGCATGTGGAAGAAACACAAGCAGAGTGAGGGGGTGGGAACACTTATGTTATTAACATACTCCCTGAAGACATCAGAATGCATGAATTGCATTCCAGTAATTTTATGAGCAGAGTTTGAGTTTTCCTTTTTCTTGGCTTTGCTTTATGCTATGCTCCCTGCTACAGTGAAGCACCAAAATAATAATGAACTCTAATATGAATGCTGCTCAGAGCAAACTCAGAGATTATTTTACACTGGGCACATCCTAGTGACATTCCCTATAACACTGCTATTGTACTAAGCAAGCAATTAATAAAGAATAAAAAAATAAAAGAATGTACTAAAGAATATAAGCTACTAGTTGAAAAGTGCAGGAATCAGTTGAATAGTTCTGTAGCGTCGATTCTGTGGTGTGTCCGGAGTACACATGCATGCTATTTCTTTTGATTCAAAGTGTACGTTCCAGAACAGAAGCAGTTTTCAGAAATGTAGTGTGTCAAAGGTATTACAAAGCACTAATGGAGAATGACTGTTCAATTTTCAGTTTGTGCAAAAATAATTTCAGAAGTATCAGCATTAATTAACTTTGCCCCTCCTCCTACAAAGCTTGGTAATACATTCACATACAAATCATTTCATAACACAATACAGTTGAGAATTATCTACTAGTTAAAAGCAACGATTATGAATTAAAAATCAGAGATTGCAAGTACACATAAATTATTTTTCTGGAATATCTTAGGAAAAACAGAAACAATGCTATAAAATGGTAAGAAAATATGGAAAGCAGCAGACAAAAAAAAAAAAAATAGAAGAACTGCTTGAATGAAACCAGTGTGACAAAATTAGTGTAAGTATCTGTAATCTGTCTGTTAATTTAAAACAGAAATGGTTTAGTAATAGAGAAATACAAACACCATAAAGAACCTATTCCAATAATATTGCTACACTGCTACACTAGAAAAAGTTTCATTTAAGAAAGTATCAGTTGCCATACTGCTGCTACTAGTGACAAATGACAGCACAGCACACACTTGTTTTTGCCACTGTTCCAGCTCCTGTTCACAAAATCTTCCATCAAGAGAGATGTGCAATACAGGTAGCATTCCAGAGCCATCTTTATCACTGCCTAAGATACGATTAATAGATGATTTTACAATGCTCTGTAGAGTACTAATCACAGCATTAAGGAAATTATGAAAACTCAGAGTTCCCACAATTCCATTCATTGCTTTTTAGTGCAAGCTTTTAAAACGTGGAGTTTTCATTTTGTCATCCTTCTCAGTACACAAATCCTTCTCAGATGAGTGTTATGCACATATAACAATAGCATACATAATTTTTCCATATTTACTTGACTTCAATAACTACCAAATCATGCCGAAATGAAGACAAGATAATCAAGGAGAAAGGATGCATGATACAGATGGTGCATAAAAATCACCAACTGCTGCAAGCATTCATGGGCCAGCTGCACAGTGCTGAGTGGTGCTTTTGGGCCTGTGAAAAAAAAAGCACCTAGTTATAAGATCATTCACTGTTACAGTTATAGGACAATGAGCAATCCCCTCACATCCTTCTGACAGAGAAGTTTACATTCATGACAAATACAACTGCCACATAACACCAGTGACAAAGTCATTTGACAACACGGAAAAATGGGACAATCGCCCTCTGGACGTTTGCAATCCCAGGCTACTATCAGTCACCAAATAATCAATTTGGTATGGAAAATGTGAAGTCAATAGCTATCTCCACATATAAAGAGCCATAAAGTACGTGACATCCTGTGCAGCACTGCAATTCATGCAATTCCTGCAATAAAATGAAGGAAAAAGAACATTTTAAGGCAACAGACTTCTAAAATGGGATAGATCATGAGTGAAGAGACATATACCAGTTCTGCTTTCCGAAGCCAGTCTTAAAGACAGAAGAAAAAAGGGGACTTTTCTATGGTTAATAAAAGGAATATCATTAATATTAACACGGTTGGGCAAAAAGTGCAGAATGCATCTTAAAAATAGGACTTCCTGAAAACCAAATAGCATTTTTCCTGGAAATGAATATATTCAATGGCATAATTGCAATGTAAACATTTGTTCTGAAATATTCTACCTTTAGTCTGATAGGTGAAATTCTATAGTGTCTAAGGAGAAGAAAGGAGTGATACTACTACTGCATACAAAGATGAAGCGTGACCTTTGAATATGCATTTAGTTGAAAGCTGGTAATGCCTTGAGAAGAGGATGGGTTTCACAGAAATTAGTATTTCTGTTACACATTGTATTTTACATAGAACATGTGACTAAGGGTAAAATGTTCCCAGTAGTAAGTTGAATTTGGTAAGGGTAAGGCTATGTTGATAAGCTGTTGACAGAGTGGAACATGGTACTGAGAACTGTAACGATATTGCTTTGTAATATTCTGTAACACAGTCATTCCCTCAGCAATCCTATAAGGTCCCATTTCCATCTCCATAGTCAATGACAGTTCTCCTTCCTTTTTTTCTTCCCAAGTGGATGGTCTACTATACATAGTCCTGTTGCACTGCCTCTTAAGGCATCATACCTCATCTTTGCTTGCTGAGCAGCCTTTGTACCAACAGAGAAGCTCAGAAAAATCATTGCCTACGCTATTTCTTCCTTTTTCCTAATCAAAATCCTTTTTTCAGGCAAGTGATACCTCAGCCAAAGGCCACTGATGGAAAGCACAAATTTATTTCATTCGCCACATTAAACAAGAGAGGGGGGGAAAAAGGAGAAGAAGAAAAAAAAAAAGACACAAATACCATTACATTTTTCCTAAAAGAATCTATTTGAATTATATCAGTTTGTTCCAGGAATGGTTTGCCACCACTCTCAAGAGAACTGTATACAGTTACCACAGCTCACAGCTACAAAAAGGCTGCAGGGTGAACCGTTGAGTTGCTGAAGATACAAATGTAGGAATAGCACACTAATGGTTGCCAAAATTTTAGAGGCAGGGGCGATTACAGCTGCTGTATGATTTTGAGGGCAATCATGGCACAGAAAAAGCATCTGCTCAAAACTTTTCTGAAACAGCACAAAAAAGAAAAACAAGAATTGTCTTTCTATTATTCATATTGCCAGTTTACTTTCCAAATCTGGCTTAAAAATCAGTTAGTTTGGCCAACTAATTACTATTTTGCTTTCACAGAGTATTTCAAATCTCCAATGTATTGTATTTTATGGTATTGGTTTCAATATATTTATGTTCACAATTAACCATTTTGGTAATACAAAAAGAGAAATTCTATCTTGTTGCCAGAACACAATAGCTTATGAGCTGTTTCATTGGCTTTTTATGGCCAACCAGGTTTTTAAGATATTTTGAGAGCTAATTCTTTTGTTTCCTTTTCTTATCACATACTCAAAGCTACAGCCAGAACCTGGAGGCTGAGGTTAAGAGCTTCTGCAAGAACAGAAAAGCAACAAATACAAACTACCTCCCTGAATTCACCTTATCCATTTGTCAGGTTTCACGATGGTATCCAAAGTCTCCTTCCTTTCTCTAAGGGTCTGTATTCTCTGGCATGTCTCATTTCAGTGAATTTATTTTCACAGATGTTACTTTGGTACCCTCTTCTCGGTTTTAAAAGATATAAACATCTGCTCACAAGGAAATAATGTTTCTAATAGATTCCAGAGATGGTATGAAACCATTGGCACAGTTTATGTGTCAATCACAAACTCATGTTGTGGAATCTCCATGCTTGTCCAAACAGGACTGGGTCTTGAGCAAGCCATTCTAACTGGAACTGCAATTGAGGGGCTGGACTAAAAGGAAGTCCCTTGCAACCAACATGATTCTGCCATTCGTGCAAGCTGAAAAGATCTGTGCAGTTTACATTACACAGACTGAAGCATAAGGCCTGTAGCAGGAAAAAAAGTTAGCAGACTTTTTCATTTGCAAAACATTCATTTTTATACAGAATTAATCTTTATCATCAAGAGCTGAATACTGAAACTGAGGTAGGCAAAGTTACCACAAGTGTTGTTATTAAGATCAAAATGTTGAACTGGGGGCTTTGCTACAAATACGCATACAGATTTTCTTCGTACTTCAACAAATTGGTTTAAAAAAATATCAAGAATATGTTTAATAAAAAGCCTATTTAAAGTTCCGCCACTTTTACACATTTTTTTTTTTACAGTATGAATGAAGGCTAATTATTCCAGTCACAATGCTTTCTGGAATTCACGTTGAACTATGTATCGATAGGATTAATTTAAAAAGCTTGCAGGGCAGGGGGAGGTATTGTTTATTCAGAATATGTTAATTCTGTCTCCAACATAACTTGACATCCCAGAGACTGATCACTGAAATCCAGTAATCATTGAAACTCAGTTTTTGCATCAGAACCACGCATTTTGTCCAAGGTAAGGCACATATTTTACTACATATATTCCATCTGATTTATACAAGTTAAATGAGAATGATAGATTCCCAGATAAATGGATCAAATAGTTAGTCTATGGTTGGTAACTAGAATACCAGAATAAACGTATTAAATCTCTGAAATGAGATATACTTTCCCAGACTTTGAATGATTCATAGCTCTTTTCTAAACTCCTTCCTACTTTCTACAATTACTTCTGAAGACTAGACCTCAGACCTTACCATTACATGCCCAGCACAGTCCATTAATATTTTACACAGCAATATCACCTCCCCTCTCATCCATCCTACTGTTGTTTTATTCCAAAATATTGTCTCTAATCTGTAAATGCAATCTACGGTGTTAGGCTTGGGAACACACATTTGATCCTACCCAAATACAAATGCTTCAAATAAGCCCAACTTACCAAGCAATTTAACAGTGATCTCTTCCTGTTATTGAACCTACAACTTTTATAGATTTATTTTGAGCCATACATTCTCCCCAAGAGCTAAAAAAGACAATGACAAAGAACCCACACACACTAGGCAGCCTTAAAGGAACCTTCCTGAAGGTGTGAAAGTTCCCTCTTTGCTGACATTTTTTTGGATTCATTAAACAATTTTAATACAGTTAGCATGAATTACAACAAATATCTTCAAGAAAGATCAGTCTGATTAGAAGTTAGTGTCATTGGGATCCATTTCAAATGAATCACCCTGTAAGTAGCAAGGCATTTCATTTTTCTCCTTCCCTTTGGAACTAGGTTATTGGTACATCTCTTCAAAAACAAAACAGGACACCAAAAAAAAAAAAAAAAAAAGCCATGACAAGAGCAAAAATAATTAAATGAAGACCTTTTTAAGTTAACAGGGTTCTACCAGTTTCCAAAGGGTTTATTAGCCACCATCTAAAAATAAAAATATAGACACAATAAAGTACAGAATTATCAGGGTAGTATGATTACATCTTCCTTTAAAAATAAAGAGAGCCAAAGTAACTACAGAATATTTTTATATTGTGGATGTAACCTTGGCATTTATCCACATCTGACAGGAGCATTTTTATCTTTCTCCACTTTTCTAGCTGACAAATACCAAAACAAAGTCACAAAGAACAGGTCGTTGGGAAGGTTTTACAGAATAAATAATTTGGAATGGGTCCAGAAGGTAGATCCAAATATGTTATCACAAAAATAAGTTCAATCCTCATGTTGATGCAAGTTTTCCTCTGTATGTATGATCCAAATGAAAACCACATGCTACATACATATGTAGGTTTCTGACAGACAGACAGACAGACATTTGGCAGGAAAAAGTTACAATCATTCAACTGGTCACATTACCAATTATATTTGACATGTTATTTTTCAGGCACTATAGAAATATTAATTTATAGACAAATAGCATCCACTAGGATAACTTCTCCAATCCTGCCAAATTCACAATTAATGATCTGTATGATCTGAATATACAAATTTAAAATTAGGTGCATTAACGATCAAAAGTCACTTAGACCCTTACATGAAAATGTTTCAGCTAAACCAAAAAAAAAGAAAAAAAAAGCTGAATAAAAAGCCATAGCCATACAGGAACAAAAAAAAAGCTGTAACCCAAGATATAGACCAATTGCTGTGTTATGAAATTATACAACATCGTGTATAAGGGACCAGACAATCCTGATAAGAAATGAGGTTTGCAAGACTCATGCAAGGTGGTACATATTTCTCATTCATTTCCAGGGCCTGGAACACACAGATATTTCACATATGTTTTTGGGGGGAGCAGCAGGGAAAGGAAGTGAGGGAAGGAGAGCGAGTGTATTAATGCTTTTCCAGATATCCACTAAGAGTTTTTAAAAATTATATTCCCCATGTATCATTGTTTCTATTCAGTACTGACAGATCACTCCTACCAACAGCAAGGGCTGGGAAAGATCTGGCAAGATTACTCAGTTCTAGTCTAATGCTATCACAGAGGCTGTATCTGTTCTACTCAAAAGTAAAATCGACTATTTCTTATCTAGTGACTTTGATACAGCCTTTCCACAAACTGCTGGACAGATTACTAACTTGCTGCTGCCTAAAGGGTCAGGTTATGCTCCCACGCTCATTGCTCCTACCTGCATGCGCTCATTTCTTCCTTTTCACCATTTTAACACTTTCTGAAGTCTTATTTGAGCTGATCCAACTCACTAAGCAAAAAAAAAAAAAGTCACCTTTTTCTGGGTTTGTGAGATAAATCAGTTCACAAGCAGGAGTCAGAGACTGAGCAAAATGAAGTGAGAGCTGGGCTCAGGAAATGGAAACAATGTCTTTCAGCAACAGCACTGACAATGGCTAACCCAGTTTCAGGAAACCTAACTGGGTGCTTGGAAAGCTACCTTCATACTCTTTGTTCTGTCCCAGCCGGGAGATCCTCAGAACTATTTATGTCTTTTTTTTTTTTTTTTTAAACCATCCATTAAATTCTTAAGCTATCAAAGTACTTCAAGAGTTATGACTGTATAAATAGATCATAATTCAAAGTACTTTAGCTGTCTTCAGATTAATTCACAATCATTACTGAAGTTGGATGAACAGTAAAAGCATCTCATCTGCAACAAATTTACTTTGAACTAGTTGTCTAATTTGTTTAATTTTGAAAGGTCAAGAAACTTTCACAAACATATCCTTACCATAATTTACAATGTTAATGACACTGATCACAGCAGTCTTTTCTACAGTTGCATCAAAAAAGAATGTCATAACACGCTTGGGTTCTAAGCTCACAACTCAATTCACATTTCAGTGAAGTTTACTTCACTCTCTAATCCATTTTCGAAAAGAAGAGTTACTATTTTAAGATTTATTTTTCATTATTCATCTATTTAAATTAATATTATAGCCCCTGCATAGACTTTTAAAAGCATATGGATATGTAATATTAAGTTTTGAGTACGTGTCACCATTCGAGATAATCTAGCACTGGATTTAGAATATCCCAGAGCACACAACAGTTTCCAGCCACAGTGGCCTAGTTGCTCACGGTTCTCACAGAGAAACCTGAGAGAATCAAGCACATGCCTCCCTTCTACAGAAGTATTGCTTATCTGTGAGAAATGCATGTAATATCTGCAGGTCAGATTGAAGATGAAAGGGCCCAAGAATACTGCCAAATATGGGCTTTACACATAAGGCAGAGGATACATAATGCATCTATCAAAGAATTTCACTTTTCAGAGGGGATAGGAAAAAAGGAAGGAGGAGGAAAACGGGTGCTGTGAGAAAAGGAAGGTGAAACAAGTGTCTGATTGACCCAGTTTAGTCAATAATCTGACATTAAAAAAAATGCATTCTTCATAAAGCGAATCAACAAAACATCTAGTAAAGAACCTGACCTCTCAACTGCAAAGTTTGCTTCTTCCAACTGACATGCATTTACCATCAGAAGGGCAGTTTTCAGTTGTTACTTAAGTAGCACAGCTCTTCATCTAGTTTCTTCACATCTAGCTATTGTCTCAGTGGCAGCAACATCAAAGAGAAAGAAGTACTTACCTACCAGCAATAATTTTTGTTCAAATTGATACTTTCAGGGACTCTTCTTCCTCACTTTCATTTTGAAGCCTAGTTAATTCTCTGAAAATAAAAGAGGAAAAGAAGACCATTAGTTTTTAATCTGTGTTTTCATCCTTTGTCTGCTACATGAAGTATTAAAGAGATTTAAAAAATTGCTCAATTTTACATGATTTGTGATTAGACAACTGACACATAGCACAACTCTCATGAAAACAGAAATTAATACACACGAACAACAACATTTTATATTGTGGTTTAACAAAATAGCAACTGCCTACACTGTTGCCAAAAAAAACAAAGGTTAAGTATAGGCCTTCATTGCGGCTGGGAAACAAATTCAGGAAGTTAGAGGGGAAAAAAAAAAAAACAACAGTGGAGTAATTCTTAGGATATATATAGACAGGCTTTAGAAGAAAAAAAAAAAAAAAAAAGCAAAAAATTATACGACCGAGATCCTAAAACCCAGTGCCAGATGCCAAAAACTAAAATAGGAAACTACTCAAACATTTGCTATGGGGAAAAAATAGGCTCTACCTTTAAACCACATGTAAGAAAACTAAACTGTTCTGTACTACGTACTTATGTTGGTACATAATACACACAGACTGTACATAATAACAATATATTTTAAATAAAATCTTTGTTTTGGGTTATCAAGGCATGGAGTTACTACATCACGGTAGTCTCACTACTCGAATAGTTGTATACCACTGAACTAGGTGTCGATTGCTGGCCATTTAATAGAAAAAGCAATCAAAAGCTGCAAATAGCAGACTTTGCGATAACGTAAATTGGATATTGAAAAAGCTAATTTATGAACTTAACTTCAAGGAAGGGAACAAAATTGCGGAAGTTAGCAAAAAGAAAAATAAATAGGAAACCAATTAGACTAACAATAGTACCAGGAATAGGAGTGAAGAGAAAATGATAAGTGCTTCTGATAACTGTGTTTTACTGCAATGAGGATTCTGCCAAATTAATCTCCTTTTTGATTGAAAGTTATTAAGTGATTTTATATTTCTAAAAGAAATTCAGCAACGGTACTGTCAGATGAACAAGTTGAATGGGCAACTCTAAAGATCTCAAGCAGCAACAGTGATAAAAAACCTCAAAAATAAAAAAGGGCTGAATTTTGTATTTTTTTTCCACTCGTGCAATAAATTATTTAAAATAATCTGCACCTACAATGTCAGAGCCCATGAACTTCCAAAAATGGAATGCCTGGGGGAAACTGAGATGGCCTATTTTCATTTCCATTTGAGATTGATAGTTTCAGTATACTTCAGCTAAGGTGGCACTCAATAAAAATATACGGCTTTTCCCATGATAAAGAATCTCAGAAATCCAAAGCAAAAACACTACAGTTACCCCACATACAAGCAGTAACAACAGGATTTTAGCTTTCCAGTAAAACTCAACTAGTTCTTTTATTGCACCTCTCATCAAATCGGTTACACTGCCCGTGTCACAACAACGGAGAATTGAAGCTATTGGCTAGAGGGCAGTTGGCAAGCCAAGCACAACTGAGTAACAAAGGGGCAATGTTAAAAGTTCATGTAATTAAAAGAATTATTAATAAATATACAAACTGGTGTGTCTATAAGCAATGGAATTACAGGCAGTCCACCAAAAGGCCAGTCATACTAGGCTGGGCACTTCACCACACCCTACGAAAAGCTCCACAAAATTGTCAGCTGCGATATATTAAAAAAGATAAAAACAGACCAGAACAATAAAAGGAAAAATGTATATATTTCGATCTTTTTTCCATACAGACATACGAATCAACATAAAGTAGCTACGTAACAGTTCTTGACAAATGTTGCAGAGAAAAAAAAAAAAAAAAAAAAGTTTCAATGTATTTTATACCTCTGCTCCAAGCAAATATTTCCACAATGTGAGTAACTCCAAAAACACTACAGTGAAATATACTGAGCTGGTTTAACAAGAAGCTGTGCAGCCTAGCTCCACTTAACAGATTCTATCTGTGTGGCAATAACATTTTAACTTGAGTTTTGCAACCACAAGCACTGGTTGTAGAATATTTTTCGTAGCCCATAACCTGCTCAGAGTAAGTTGCAAAGTACCATGCTGTACTAAAGTCGAGGTGTAGAAGGTGAGTAATTTTTTTTCTCCATCCATAAATCTATTACTAAGAGGAAAAAAATTAAACCCTACATTTAAGATCATCATAACTAAAGTAAAGTGACTATCTGCTCCCAGACTTCACTAGGAAACCATGATAAAAAATAGCCAGCCTATTCTGTCATTCAAAAGTTAACAGCTACCCAGAAGCTTACCGTTTGCCAACCTGATATTATTAATACATCCTTGAAAACTGATCTTTATAAATACCCACTACTATTTAAATAATTTTTGCATCTACTGTTCAATCACCTCGGCAAAATTTACAAACATCACTTGATGAATTGGACAGAGGTGCCTTCCAGACAGGTCTGCCCCTGCTCTGTGCACACCTTTTTATAGATAGAGGTCATGAAGAAACCTCACCATAAGAAAACTTCGGTTCTGTGCCTGATCCTGACTTAAATTGGTGGTACATTGTACCTACTTGCTACCTTTTATTAAAATGAATCTATTTATAAAAATATATCCTTATTTTTATAAGAGGTCCCATATTAAGCTTAATCCAATTTCTTGCATTACATGAATACGTTCAAAACAAAAGTCCAAACCACTTTATCAATACTTTTCATGTAATTTGAATGAATTTTAAAAACACGGAAAATTTGAATTCACAACAGCAAGATAACAGAATTCAAGGATGCCAGCTACACCATAGGTCCCTGCAACCACAGAATGTGTTAAATGAAAATAATCTCATCACCTCATGAATACAGAGGAGAGGGAAAAAACAAAACAAAACAAAACAAAACAAAACAAAAAAAACCACTTCTGTCCTCCCTTCTCCATCCTACTGGGGCAAACTCATTTAAATTTGAATGCAGGCACCAGCCCCCCATGCCAGGCCTGAACTATTTTCCCACTAATACAGGAAGAACCAGACACCTCAACTCAAAATCCCTTTGGTCAGTGGCAAATTGCCTCTGCTTCAGAAAAAGATGGATAAAACACCAAATTTAAGCTATGCGCCAAGAAGGAATAAACAAATAAATAAATAAATATTCCTTCCTGTTCCCTGCAGGCTACCAGTGGAAGCCCTGAAGAACAGAATATGTAAAATTGGAAACGTTATGACAAACAACAATCAAATCTTTTCTCAGCTGTGCTATCCCTTCTCCAAAATTTCTGTTTTTCTAGAACTAAAAAATCTCAGATGTACGTCTTTAATTTTTACCTCTGGGATCAACTTTATCATCTTACAGAGTACTACTATGTAATTGTACCAAAGATCATCTTGAACATCTGAGTTTCTCCCTGCTACTATTTTTTCAAGACTAGACTGATTTTCAAACTAGTTTTGTTACTAAGTTTATCCCTTAGATACAGTTATTTTGTGTTATTTCTCTCTCCCATATACTTTCTAACACTCAGCAAAGACTATTGTTATTTCTTTCTAGGCGTCACTTGCCAAATTCTCTTTCATTCTCCTTTAAGAAAGGAAGCTCAACTTTAGCATAATCACACTAAGTTCTTTTCTTTCCTTGATCTTTTGAGACTCAGCCTTTTCTGAGTGTGACTGATCAGAGCTATATACCATGTCCTAAATGCAAATGAAGCAGTGCTTTATTGGCTGGTCCTAACAACCTCTTTTAAATGCTAGAAACCACCTCATGTGGCTTGGAATCACGTTACTGCTGCAGAGCCACATCATCTGAGAAGGAAACAGATCAGGAGCTGGGTCATACCACAGCCATCTCTCTCTGATGAGCAGCCTACTTGTGCCAGGAGCTCTTCTCAGCACTTGACTATGTGAATTTGCAATTTTTTTTTTATTATTTTATTTTATTGAACTTAAACCACTGTTTTTAGTTCCAAACACATAAACCACCTACTAAGTATGATAATCCCATCTCCTTGGCATTTCAGAAGCAGTCAGACCAGCTTTTTAGCAAGGTCACTAACTTGCTCATTTCAGCGTTGGCTCTATTATTTCAAGTAGCTGGCAGGGAAGTGACTAAAATTATGTTAAGAAAAATATTACATAAGAGAATCAATTTATCCCAACAAAATCATTAAAAAAAACAGAACTGCAACATGAGCTACATTGTTACTATGAACATTTTTTTTCCACATTTGGTAAACAAAAACAAGGAAAAAATTATTCCTCCAGTAAACCAAGTGCAGCTCCAAAGAAGTGCTTTCAAGTTTAAAATGACAGAATGTTACTTCAATGGTGAAACACTTATTTAGCTGGAAAAAAAAAAAAAAAAGGAACTTAATTTCTCTTACACCCATCAACCCACCTGTCTGATATCAGCTTTAGCTGCTAACACTAAGTAGGTTTCCTCAAACAAACATGGAAAGAAAATACAACCCAGGGGAACAGAGAGAAAGATAACCTTTATATGGGTAAAATAATCTTTATATAAGTCTAAGATTTCATTACTGCTAAGAGCTAAAGAAAAGCTAGAATATACTGAACCCATAATATTTAAGGATTCAATCCAAAACATCTAACTTATCCTGCAGAGAGGATAAAGGCTCTCAGGAATTAGCTGTTATGCAGCGAAGTGCAAGGGATTCTTTCCGCTGCTCAGTTTGTAGTAAAGGTTCCCCTTTAAACAAGCTGTGACTACTGCAGTTTGAGAAGGACATAAAATTGTTTAACAAAATAATACTGAATCAAACAAGATGCAGATTTGGAAGCATTGTATTCCCCTCCAAGTCCACAAAACAAGCCTAAATGACAAGGCTTTCCTCACTTACATTTTCCCCTTTTCAGGTAGAACTTTGGCACTTCGACTTTTTTCTATGCCAGTGCTGTTTTAATGGCACAAATAATAATTAGGAACTGAGTTCAGTATCAAAGTGCTTATCCTTACTGGAAGAAAACATAAAACAGATGCTCTAAGATATAAAGTCACTTTGAGATACTGAAAATTTCAGACACAATGGTTTCTCAGAGCATAAATATAGAACAGTCAACAAAACCGATATAGTACAGAGCGGTATATAATCAACACATTTCCTTCACAAACATACTTAAGTGCCTAATAACTAAGTTACTGAACAACATCCTCAATATGTGTTTTAAATATTTGTTTTGCATTGGTAAGTCACCCTAAATGAAATAAGGCAACTGGACATTTTATAGTTTTGCTAAGCTCTTTCCGGCTCTCCTCTTTCAAGAGGCATTAGGCCAGTCATTTGACTCATTTTTGCCTTTTACTTCAAAAACTGATGGCTCTCACTGACACATCACGACACGCCCTGAAGGAAGATCTGGGAATACCCCTACCCCTAGATTTTTCACTCTAGGGAGTTTCACGTATGCTGTAGCGGCATTGCTACTACATTACACACTTGCATGTGTAACACAGATTTCGGGAAAATTAGGGAAAAGGCAGGAGGCACTGAACCTCTCTTAGCTCTCTCAAATCCAGGAAAACGTATGTTGTGTTTCATTTCCCCAGAGTTCCACTTCTTCTCAACCATGTGAAGTGCCATCTGTGCTTCCCAGACTGGAAGCTAAAAATCTGCTGTCATTCGTATCACCAATGAGCAAACTAGAGGCAAAGACTTTCTTCTTTAATAAAATAAGAGGGCTTACAAATGCTAACCTAGTTCTCAACTCCAAAGTGAGGAGTGGAAGCATAGTTAAATGATCACAGGGAAGGAAAGACAGCAAACTGCAGACTGTCTTCAGAGTTTTCTTGATCTCTAAACTAATGATAAAACTATGGGGAATAAGACAAGAGCTGGAAATCTCAGAATGTAAACAAAAATATCACTCAATTGACAACATGTTTAGAGGGGTACTACATAAAGTTAGAAGGCACATTTGGCTTAGGAAGGACAGATACAGCTAAAAAGCAAGTAAAGCAAGAAATTTTGTCCTGAATATCTACGGTTTATACCCTTGTTCTGAGATCCAGACCGTAACAGAAGCCAAACATTCTGAAGGTCTCCACATAACGTTAAAATAAGAATGTTACAGCGATGAGGAGCAAAGAAAAAGAAAAATTGCCAAACAAGAAAATTTAAGTGGTTGAGGGAGAGGTGGTTTGTTTCTTTTTCATTATATTTTTCTTCTAGACAGCTAGCAGAATCATTCAAAGCACCAGAGTTAGTATTAATGAACCACAGAATAAGGCTTTCAGGAAGCAGATCATAGACATAGTTGAATTTACTTCTAATTAGTAACTGGGTTGACTATTGGTTTTGTGAAAGCGAACCTAAAAGTCTGCATCAACATAAGAGTGCCTTAAACTTTCCCAGACACTGAAATGCAAATCATTGCGCTAGAACAAGCCCCAAAATACTTTTGATAAAGGCCAACTGCACTCTTCTAAATAACCCTTGGGAACACTCTTAGGGTTATCACATCGCCAGGAAAACTTCCAAGTGGTACTATGCATGCAACTACCTGCTTTGAAAGCCGAGAGATTAACAGAATGAGCAAATCTCATTCCATGCCAGCTGTCCTCAAGACCAGACAATGGTTCACTTTATTAGTGTTGATGCAGCCAAAAGGGATTTGAAATCAAACCAGCTTAAGAAAATAAAATCTAAGTGCAGATAAATCTGGAAGAGTACAAAAAAATAAGAAAAGGGAAAAAGTGCAAAAAAAAAGAGAAGAAGCAACCATCTTCAGAAATCTAACAACCACTCAGAAAGAAGGACAATGAGAAAACTGTCCCTAAACAAAGGCTACTGAAAGAGAAGACCGAAAAAAGCTGTCAGAAAAGCCAAATTAAGAAAGTTTTTAACTGAGAATACAAGCACCATGAAGAATGAATAAATGCTGGCAAAACCCATTGTTTTCAAATAAGGTCAAGAAATTCAGTAAGAAGCCAACCTCTGCTTAAACCTGAGGAAGGAAATTATTTGTGCAGTACAGCCTCATGATTATTTGTTATAGGTTACAGTTATTAGCTTAAAATAGAAGACCTACCCTTTAAAGGAGAAGGGTAGGAAGACAAAGTTTGACAGTGCCAGCAAGAAAAAAAACTCTAAGATGAAAACCAGCAAGCTTCTCAGAGGAAGAAAGTACCATGCAAGCCACTGAAAAACAATAGTGATGTTAAAAATGCAACAAAAAGGAAGATAACTGTAAGACGCACACACACAAAAAAAGGTTTTGTTTGTTTGTTTCTTTTTCAAATTTTGTATTTATGTATAAAAAGGTAGTAGTCCTTGGTATTAATTATAAGGAACTATTTTAAACTGTGGGGTTTGACTCAGCCTATTAAACTTAAGATATTAGGGAGATAGTTATTTTAAAATTAATAAATACACATCTCTACTACCACTACAGAGACCACTACAAACACCAAAGCACGCATTACTTGGGGAAGTAACACGTAAGACAAGTGCCAACAGAACTACTAAGAATCCTTTATTGCATATTAAAACAATTCATACAGTAGCAGATTAAAAGAAAAATAGCATAATATTTTGTGCCACAGAGGTGTTCCCTGTTGCTTCCTGTCTTTTTCTTCCTTTTTAAACAGGTAAGTAATTCAAAGCTGCTCATAGTGAGCCCACAGTTTGATATTGCTATGGAAATTATACCAGGAACTAGTATACATAGTAATATCTCTACATAATGCCATCTTTCACTTTCAGTTTTTCAAACAATAACCAAATAATAATCACAGCACTTTATTCCGAAGTCTATCATCAGACAGCTTCAGTGACTCTACTTTTATTAACTGATTAGTCAAATAGCAGTAAGGTGACATTAACAAGACTGAGGTTAACTCTACTGCTGTGATTCAGAACCATCCCAGCAGCTGTGCACATTTCAAAGATGGTATCAATTTCATATTGCTGCCATTGCTGCTCCATGGGAAGGCTATGAACAGCTGCCAGCAGCGTTCAGCATCCAGGAAGCTGAGAAAAAAGGAAGAGACAACACTACTCCTTCCCTCGGGGCTAGACAGAGCTGCAGCTTCATGTTTATCAGACACATGCTAATAAAAAGGTAGATCCACAAAAAAAGGTTGAGGAGACTATCAGAGCTGAGACTCTATCAATTAAGATCAAAGAAATGGTCAGAGATTTTTAATAAGAGCCTGCTCCACAGAAACCTGAGAGACTTTGTCAAAATTTGTTAGGTAGCTGATGGTGCCCAATAATGAAGGAAGCTGAAAATTTTTATTCAATATAATTCTGTTAGCATGAATATTACACACACACACAAAAAAAATAAAATAAAATAAAATAAAAATCTATGTTTCAGTGCAGCAAAAAAGTACAAACTTTAAGAAGCCTAAACGTTAAGGGAAAAAACATGTACTAAAACTAAGATAGGTTTAATTTCATAGAAGTTTCAGGTCTGTCAAGTTGCTCATTTTTGCACAATCATTTTGTAACATACCTTTTCCTTGAGTGTGCATACCAATAAACAGACTAAACTAGTATGATATTAAGAAGAAACTATAGCTAAATGTATGCATGAAGCTTCCTCCTGAAGTGCTTCTGCTCCTTTCTTATCCTCTTCTTTTACTATCCATTGGGCAATCTTGCATTCCTCTCTTACTCTTTCGATGCTTAATTTTTAATGGAAATTTCTAGAAATTTATACATCTTTCCTATTTAGTGACAAAAAGCAAATATCCCTTTCAAAGTTACATGTTTAGTTTAATCCAGCTGAACTTCATCTTCTTCTCTCTTTCAGTCTGCAGTGTATGAACCTCCACAAGAGTCCTTCATTCACTCCCAAAACAAGTAGGTATCTGTTGCAGTGTAGGTTTCCCTGCACTACCCAATGACTGTGTTACAAGCTACCCTAAGTGACTTGTATTAGAGGACAATCCTGCTTTTATATAGCAAAGAACTTTTTAAATTACACCAATCACCACTGTTTTCCTTCATAACAACTTTTTCTTAGCCATAGATCACCCTTTCCTACAGTAGTCAGGAGGCGCTGACAGAGGCACTAAGACACCAAGGAGGAATACAGAATTACAAAATTGGGTTTTCTGCTAAATCCTAATCCCAAGAAAAAATGGTCTGAAAGAAAAAGGTAGTATATAGAAGAAAACAGGGAAGAATGAAAGAAAAAACACTGAGATGCCATCTTAAGTCTGATGTAAAAGCACATTTTGTAGTAGCTTTTACTATAAGCACAATTTTACAGAGATGCAGTTTGACAACAGCGCTGTCCATCATTGAACTCATTAGTGAGCCTACTGGATAAGGAAGGACAAACCTGTCACTATGCTTCAAAAGTCTGTGTCAGGAAATAGAAAGTCTAAAGCTTAAAAGGGCAAGATAAAAGATAGCAGAGAGACAAAACATCTTGTTGAGGCTCAGGCTGAATCTTCAAGAACCGATGGCTCCTCTTGCCAAGTATCTTTTCACCATGGTACACATGCTGACCAAGTAACTCTTAGCAATTACCCCAATATTATAAATGCCACTAGAAATCACAATGAGAGAAACAATATTCCGTTTCAGATTAAGCAGTCCAGCAGAAACTTTTCACACTGATATGCACTACTAATACACTGCAAAAAGTCTTTATACTGATTTTCCTTAAATACTGCCATACTTGTTTTGTTTTGTTTGTTTTTTTATATTACTTCATGCTAACTGTGCACACCTGGGACTGTTCACCTTCATAACACAGTAACGTCTTCACACAGCACATCTAAGCACAGCTGAAGAATTCTCAGATGGGAATTCACAGTTCACAGCACATTTTTCTCTATAATTACATTTAACCTAGCATAGCAGTAAAAAAAAAAAAAAAAAAAAAAGGCCATAGTCTAAGGGAACCATTGAGCTCTACGTACCCTTCAACACCGAGCAATGGCAGTTAATAAGCACTAAGTTGGTGCAATGTTTTTGAGCAACAACCAAGAAAAGAGCTGTCCAACAGAGCATTCCGTACATTTTCATTCCAAAGCACTTACTATTTCAAAAAGCACAGTTAAAGCTATCATCTCTTCCGATAAGAAATGTCTAAACCAGATAAAGAAATAATCAATCTACCTGTCGTTGCTCCTGCCAGGGAAGTTAAAAAGCTTAAACAACAGTGCTACACATTTGCAAGAGACTTCAGGAGAAAAGCTGCTACCAAAGGTTATCAATCTACAGATCCTCTGTTTATGACTTGGAGGAACACTAGAAAAAACAGAAATGGTGCAGAGTACCATTAAGAGAACAAGCAATGCTTTACTGCGTTAGAAGCCAGGTCAATGGAATACCCCTCCATATGCCCAAAACTGTACTGGTTGAATATGCTTAACCTGCAGGTGCCACTGAATTACACCCACTACTCAAACTTCTCAGCAGGAAACAACAATCTTCATGAACTCCCAGGATACATCTTTGCTGTCTAAAACAGTGTGAACATATTGCAACATTTCATATCAGTGTCAGGAGAAAATATATTTAAATAAACTGTGAAAAAGTGTTTCCATATTTACATTGACTACATAAACATTAAGAGAGTCAGAGGAAGGCTCCTTAGACAAATCTTCATGAGCTCTCAAAACAGCACTCAAACTAATGGGATCCCATTCTGTTTCCTATTTATCACATTTATTTTAAAAAATAACCATGCAATTGGTGTCTTGGTTGACACTTCTGATGGGACACTAAAGCATATCTCCATCCACTAGCTGAGATTTGCAGAAATAAAAAGTTAGACAAATCTACAAAAACAATAAGCCATCAAGATCAATCATTTATTTTTCTAGTTAATTGGTAGAAAGACACAATTAAAATTTTATATGGATGTCTTCATCAACTCAGTATGACTTAGGTGTAAGTCATAATTTTCAAAACATAAACAACTTCCTCAAGTAAAAATACAGAAAGCACTATTATGTCTTCAGATAAATGAACAAGATGCCTTCATTTCAAATATTATGTCCCATCATTCTTCCCTTTGCAAGACAGCATCATGCCTGCAGAAATGCCGTACTGCTCCCTACCATTCCCTACGTTTGGCGATAGCTGTCACTAGCTCGTGAACAATTCACTTGACTACAGCCAAGAGGTCTAACCTAGAATAAAAACTCTTTTACAGTGACTATAGTAAATGACAACATCATAGGAAAATCAAGTCTTATTACATGATAACATTTATCAAATATTTTTTCAACAAGAGTGAACCATAAATGCAAGAAATGCAAATAAAATTCTGTTAGGCATTCAAACCTTTAGCAATTACATGCCAAGAGAGCATTACTCAACAGGGAGAAAAAGAAGATCACCGTACTACATATACTGCAACAGCAAAAACTGTTCATTCTCAACTACACAACCATCTAATGTGTGAATATCCATATGGACTGTCAGGGGAAGTTGCCTAACAAACACCCAGAAGGAGGTTAGATGTCAGCGTAGCTGACATATTTTATACTGTATATTTTGTATATAATATATACATACATGTATATGTAATATATATTTTTCAACTATATTCCATATTTTATCATCATAAATAGAGGCAGGGAGCTAAAGACAAAGGCTCTGGGCAATTTTACTGAAAGCTTGCATTTTTGAAAGAGGTCGTTTGCTTCTTGGTCAACAGAAACCTCTTCATTGACAAAGAGTTTAACAAATAAATTTATGTAATTGAATACACTGATAATGTAGCAAATTTGTTGGGTTTTTGTTGTTGTTGTTGTTTTTAAAAAACAAAACAAAACAAACAAACAAACAAAAACACTAAGTTCTATGAACCAGTCAATAAACAGCATGTCACATCTTTTTGCTTTACTACACACATACACACAAACACCTCCAAAAAATTGAGAAAAATCTCCAAAGAGCTTGAAAAGTGCATTTGTACTCATGAAATCAGATTTAGCATAAAGAGTTATGACACTGTTCAAGTTCTATCTATCCAAATTATAGTAAAGTTCACGATAAGAAATTTAATAAACTAAAGATAAACATTGGGAGGTTCTTGGAATAGAATTCTTAGTTGTTTTACAAAAAACTTATGGAAGAGCAATGCTTTGAAAGAAGAGTCTCACACAGGGCAAGCCAGAATTAGCTTCCATAAGATATTCACGGCAATATTCCAAGGCTTCTAAAAACAGTCTTTACCTTGCAGAATTAATAATGTCATGGTGGTATGCATTGCTATTACCATCTCGCAAAAGAAACTTTCTAGCATTACAGAAAATTATTCACCTTAACACTATAAAGTTATGAAGCAAACAACAGGGTTGGGGATCCAGGGGGGTGTCCCAAGCACTACAGTTTAGCTCATACAAATAACAGAGCAAAAACTTCAGAAAAGGTTTATTCAAAGACTTCCTCAAGTAGTATCTCATACTTCAACAAAAATAAAAAATGACAAAAAAAAATATTCCCAACCTATCATTTAATAGTAGCCACAGACAGCTCTCCTGATTTGCAGATCTGTAGCCTGAAGTCTTAAAACAATTACTGGGCATCTTGCATCTTAGGACTGCTTCTCCTCCTTTATTTGTTCCCCATCCCTGTATGAAAACTTGGAGCAGTAGAGGGAGGTAGGTTAGAAAATAAGAGGAAGAAACGGTAATTATGTGATAGAACTAGTATATCATGTATTGGGGAGTAAGGGGGAGTGAAGGGGCTGAAAATTGGTTGCAACTGATTTAATAGATAGTCTGAAAATCATCACCTTGAAATGATGCATTATGAGCTGCATAATATGAATTAACTTATCTATCATGACAAACGATCCAGAAAGATCACCCGTTTTTAAGGCTACCAGATAATATCCTATAGAAAATTCATTTTTTGTTTTCTTTTAAGTTCTCAAAGGCTTTCCAAGATGACCCATTCTGTGCCAGGTGTCCATATCAAAGCTGAGTTCCTTCAATGTTTTCTTTTTATGTGAAACATATTTTTTTTTCCTCCTTTCCAAAGAAAGCTACAGAAAGCTACCCTTTTGCACTACAAAAGGTTATCTTTTCCTTAAAAAGCGCTTGAAGGTCCACACGCATCTTCCTAAGAGACAGCAAAACGTATATCCTGACACACAAATGATGCTTTTGTCAAGCTCACTGTAACTTTATTGTTATTTTGTTTTGATATGTTACAGCTGAGCCACCTACACATTTTCTCTGTACCGACTGTGTTCCAGCACAAGGCCCCTGGGAGCTAGGCATCGGCAATTTTAGACTGATATGATAACACAGGTTGGAAGAGGCCTCTAGATGTCCCAAGTCCAACCTCCTGCTCAAACTCAAGTCACCTGCAAGATCAGACCAAATTGCTCAGCTTTATTCAGCCGGGTCTTGAAAACTTGTAAGACAGAGACTGCAGAACTTCTCTGAGCAACCACTTCCACAGCATGTAGAGGAAGTTCTCCACCCAGTCTGAGCCTTCTTTACTCCAACTTATGATCACTGACTCTTGAGCTCCCACCATACAGCTAAGAAAAGAGCATTGCTCCATCTCCTCCAAGGTACCAGCAGGTTGTTGTTAAATCCCCCTGGAGCCTCCTCTTCTCCTGCCAAACAAACCCAGATCTCAGCCTCTCCTCACAGGGCAAGTGCTGCAGCTCCCTAGCCCTGGTCCTCCACTGAACTCACTTCAGTTTAATGAATCTTCCCTGTATTGAGGGTCCCAAAACTGGACAAGGTACTGTAGATGTGGGTCTAATGAGCCCCAGTAGAGAGGGATAATCCCTTCCCTCTATCCACTGGCTGTGCTGTTCATACAGCCTGAGATGCCGCCGGCCTTTTCCTGCGGGGGCAGGCAGCTGCTGGCCTACATTCAGCTTGCTGCCCACCAGGACCCTCGGGTCTTTTCAGCAGAGTCACTTCCCAGCTTGCCAGTCCCCCACCTACATCACTGCAGGGTGCCCTTCCTTCCCAGGTACAGGGCTCTGCATCTGCCCTGTCAACTCTAGTTGACACAGTGAACAAAATCTTGAATTTAGGTTGCACAGCAAGGCTGAGATGGGTGAAAAGACTGGTAGGAAGAAATAAAAACTCAGGCGAAAGACCACATGTACAAGGTGCTTTTGCTGTATTAGTGAACAAGATATTTTAAAAAGTACAAATAATACTGTATTATACAAGTACTTGGCTGTATGTGCTGCAAATACTGGCAAGTGTAAGGCTAGTAAGATAGGTATTACACAAAAAGGGAGGGGATTATTATTGTCCTGGAGGATTCAATTTTCTTCTGGTTCCTCACAAGCAAATCCTCTTAATGAAAAAAGGTCTTTCAACGGGCACTCAAAACTTTTGACTTAGTATCTTGGGGCTAACTTTACAGCAGCTCTAGATATTTATACTTGCAGTCTAAATCAACAGACATCAACCTACAAATCAAACAGTAAGATCTTTTGTAGCATACCCATTCACAGATCCCAGTTAAGTGATCTACAAAAAAAAAAAAAAAAAAAAAAAGTAATAAAGAAAAGCCAGGTTATTGTTGGTACCTGGGAGACAGACCTTCATGATAAAGCATTTCGGAGCATGCAGATCATTAAAACACTGATAGATTATTTTGAAAAATCATGTCAAAAGAGCCCTGAATTGGGAGCATGAAGGGACACATAACACATCTCCAGAGAATTCTGTGAAAATGTTTCTAGTGAAATGTGCAGGCACTAGAGACTGAAGGTAATGAAACAGTAGAAGAGAAAATTAACAAGGTACGGTAAGAGAAGCATGTAACAAATAGTGAGGCCACATATTATTTGGGACTAAGATATCATGTTGCTCACTGAACACAGTCTATGCCATTCTACTCCATACACTAAAAGAAACATTGTAAGGGAAAATGCAACATTTAACCAAATATTTACAGGCCAGGCTACAGTTTTACAAGAATCTCTGGCATTTCATGATTTATGAGAGCTTGATCTTGCTACTTCTAACTTTGAAGACGGCTGTTGTTGCATAATAGCAAAACATGCAAGTGATTTTCCTAAAAAACACACACATCATCTGCAGGCTATACTCATCCTATAACAGATGCATATTAATGCAATCACACATAGCGTGCATCATCTGCGTTTGTTTTCCTTATTGTATTAGAAGCATAATCTATGACCAAACAGCAAGCTTTTGAATGAGACCAGAAAAAAATGAAGTCACATTTTGCTTTGACACTAGCTCCCCCTCCAGACCAGCCTAACATTATAGTAATTATTTTTTACTTAAAATTCTGGTTTAACAAGATTTAAATACCTAAGTCCAAAATTTCTTCACCTTGATCCCCTTAAATTTCAATGAACAGACTGATCAGATAAAAAATAATTTTGTACATACATTTTATACTGTGCATAAACTCTAAGACTGGAAAAATCATTCAGTTTAATACAGATAAAGCAGCAATTCTATACAGCTACAGAGAGACAGGAGTGGACTGAAAATTTTACAGGTTAGTCCCATGAACGGTCTGTAATATCTGTAATATATGCAAACTTCCCTGTACAATCAAGCCTCTGTTTGCAGAGTCACAGACGCCAAAACAAAAGGAAGTCACTATGCGGTTTAGTATTACCTTTGCTAATTCACTTTGTATCCCAGCAAGCACTGATAACACTGGTTTTTTTGTGTTCTAATATTAACTAGACCTAATATCTTTTAAGTTGCTCAGCTATTGTTTCTTGTTTTGTTTAGAATTTTGCTGGTTACGGGAGTAAAAGAAAAAGAGAGATACTACTTGCAGCCCGACCTGCTGTGCTTCTCTGTTGTCAAGCGTCCTGGCAGCAACATCACTGAGAAAGTGAATTTGCATGATTTGACATTCCAGGCTGATTCCTACTTCCCTCATTACTGAGCTGTTTCCTCAAAAATATGAATAATTGATTATACTTTGAACCTGAAAAAAGGTTGTCTCATTATGTTTTGTTGGGAAAATATGCAAACTCTGCAATATGATAGGTTGCCAGTTACAGGTACAGATAGGTACGTACCCTACCTAACACGTATATAAAACCCTAACAAGTATCAATAAAAATTTGGTAGTAAGCATATTTGTAATAACTGGAGAAATGGATATTACTGGAAATACATCAAAGTACAGTCATTAATTTATAAGTTCTAATAACTAGCTCTCTTTAATAATGGAAAGAATTATAACAGAGCTTTCTGTAACATTGCCCAAAGCAAGAACCACACAGGCAATGCTGACTTTTTTTTTCAGCTCAGACTTCTCCAAAGTTTTTGATAATTTACACTGGAGAATGACTTAGAACAAAAATTGACTAATGCTAGAAAAGCCAAGGACCTTTTCATGCTTAAACACTCTTTCTGAAGTATTTACTCCATCAGTTTTCAATCAATGCCTGGATAACAAGACACCAAAACGCTGCATTTTGGGGTAGAGGAAGCATGTGTGTGTGTATACACCAGTGTTCACACACACACAGACGCTGTATTTGTCACACAGAAAGTGAAGAATATTCTAAACATTGGTAGTTTCCCACATCCACCCCACATGCGGACGACCACGCTGTGTTCCCGCAGGTTATGCTGCGCACACTGAGGCAGGTGCTGCCCCAAGGAACTCAGCCCTTCAAGCAGCAGCAGCGTCAGCTGATGTCTGTGCCCAGAGGCTGTTTGGTACAACCAGGACCAGGCACGATGCAGCAAACGCCACCGGATAACAGGGTTATGAAGCGAGAGGATGCTCAGGGCGATCGATCAGCAACATTCAGCCCTTTCCTCCGGTCCCTGCCTACTTCTGAGAGCAGAGGCTCGCAGCCTTTGGAGAGCACACACGTGTGACAGACCCGAGCAGGCGTTAAGCACAAACTTGAGGCAAAAAAAAAAAAAAAAAGAAAAAAAACAACACAGAACACCTCACCAGCAACAGACCCCGAGAGCCGAGCAGCGCAAGGAGCCGCGAGCAGCACCCGCCGGCTCCTCACCCCGCACTTCCCCAAGCGGCCCGGGCCGTGAGGCGCGGCCCCGCCGCCCGCAGCCCAGCGGCTCCCCTCAGGCGGCCGCGGCCCCGGGGATGAGGGGACCCGGAGGCCGCCCCCCGCCCCCCGCTCCCCGCTCCCCACCGGGCTCCTCACGGGGCCCGGCCCCGGCCTCCCCGCTCCTCCCGGCGGCCCGGGCCCCTCGCTCAGGTGCGGGAGCCGGGCTCGGGGCTGGGGCCGCCCCCCGCTTTTCCCTCCCCTCACGGCGACCGTTGCTGAGCAGCGGCGGCGGCGGCGCCAGGCCCGGGGGCTCGGCGCCCGCCTCCCGCGACCCCCGCATCCCCTTACCCGAGGGCCGAGGCTGCGGAGAGACGCCGGGGCGAGGAGGAGGAGGAGGAGGAGGAGGAGAGGAGGAGGAGGATGAGGGGCGGGCAGGGGGGTGGGGAAGGGGGGGCAGCGGGGCGCGGAGACGGAAACGCGCAGCCCCAGCCCCGAGCCCCAAGCCCCAGCCCCAGCCGCCGCCGCCGGACTGCGAGACGGGGCGCGAGACGCTGACAGCGCGCGCGCGCGCGCGCGAGCCGAGGGCGGGCAGCGCCCGCGCCTGACAGCGGAGGCGGCGGCGGCGCGCGCCCGGCGGCTCCAGCGCGCGCGCCCCCGCTAGGGTAAAGGAGAAAGGGGGGGGGGGGAGAGGGAGAGGGAGAGAAGGCGGCCTATGGGAGCGCGCGCCGGCCTCCCGCTGCTGCCCCAGCGCTCTCGTCATGGAGCGCTGGGAGCGCGCATGCGCCTCGAAGGGAGCATCCAGCCCCCCCCCCCCCCCCCCCCGCGCGCATCTCCGCGTGCCCCCACCCCAACGGGCGGCGCCCGCGCGGCATCGCCACACGCAGCGCACCCCACACACACACACACACCCCGACCCCGCTCTGTGTGTGTGTGTGTGTGTGAGAGGGGCTGCGGATCCCGGCCCCGCCGCTGCCGCCCCGCTTCCTGCGGGGGACGTGGCGAGGAAATGAGGCGCTCTCGGAAGGGGAACTGCGGAGAGAGCGAGCGAGCGCCTCACGCCGCCGCCGGGCTCCCCCCTCAACGCCACCACCAGATGAGGTGGCGGAGGTGGGAAGGCAGCAGGGGCTCGTTTCGGAGCTCCCTGGTTCGTGTAAAAGCCAAGGCTGGCAGGAGTGCATCCCTGTGACTGTATCGCTCCCTTCCTAGCAGCCCTCCCAGCCTCAGAAGAGCCATCCCGCGCATCAGCGCTCCACCACCAATTCGTTCACACGTGTCTTCTCCGGCTCGTTCCACGTGAACCCTCGTTTTTTTCCTCCAGAATTAATAAACGCTCCCAAACGTGCTTATAAGACCTACAGACCTGGCCCTGGTTTTCCTCTTTTGACTTGGTGAGGCATGGGCCAGTTGCCTGCTCAGGTGGAGCTTGGGTCAGGGTCGCTGCAGGCGTTGTGTGGGGGCCAGAAGGAGCAATGACAAAGTTCTCTGCCCGCAGCAACCTTCCAGAGAGGTCTGGAGATGCAAAACTAATGAACGTATCTCTTTTTCCTTAGGTTTTAATTCCTAACTGATGATACAAGAGATTAGTTTAGAAATTGAAACAGTAAGCAGATCGCCAATGGCTCGCAAATATTGAGTTGCTGCTGCTAGTCCGTATTACTGTGATGGTTATTATAATAATAACTAACAATTATATTGCAGTAATGCCTGCAGCCAAGGACTTGGATTCCAAAACCCACTGGGTCAGATACAATGGTTTAAACAGTTAAAAGAAAAAAAAAAGGGTTGCTGCTTCAAAACAGCTTACGGAGGTGATATAGATCCACAAGTAAACTACTGCTGATACATGCATAAAGAAAAGAAGAAAAAATGAACTATCATTAACAAACTTCAACTTTTTAACCCACTACCCCTTCAAAGAAAACAAACAAACAAAACAGTGCAACAACTCAAAAACATTAGAAAAGTCTAAATACATGCAGAAAGGTCAAAAGTGCATGCTGTGCAGGTAAGGGAAGGAAGTTGCATCAAGATAATCCAGAAACTAAGGCACAGTTTTCCAAAGAACACATTTAACCATAGACTGCCATTGCTTGGAGGATCTCACCTAAAACAAGATTCTGAACGAAAATAAAACTGTCCAGGGAGACATCTGAAAATTGAACAGCTTCTCCTAATAAGTCTTCTCTGTCTAGTGGGAAATTACTATTTTATAGACATAAATAAATCTGTCCCCTAACCCACAAAAGATTAGGGTACATTCCATGTGAGTGCTTCTGAGATACAATGTCCACAAACCGGCACATAATCAAGGCTGAAATAAATGGGCTATTTCATTAATATGCTTGTGGTGGTTTCAGCAGTACTTACTATGGTGTGAAATTAAATGCATTTCAAATGATTACTTAATGTGATAATGATACTACTGCTGGTTTATCTGCTTGCAAGTCCCTTACATTCTGTGCTATAGGCATGCTATCTTAAAATGAAGAACACAATGTAGTACTAGGATTGACTCAGTATCCACTAGAGATACCAGTGGATGAAATGTCATCAACCTGCCCATAACTTGCGCAGTCAGGAGTTATTTTTATTTGTATTCTAGTTCTAACCATGTTTTAGCAGCTACTGCTATAAGCCTCATTTTTATTTTGAGGTGATGGAATTGGTGACCTCAGCTGTGTTAAGCCATGACATAATGAGAGAAATGAAATGAGGGGTGAGAGATGAAAAGCTAACTGATGGAAATGTTCTTACAAAGTGCTAACTTTTTACAAACACTAACTGCAGCAGGTATGTACTTTTAGCAGTACATTTCCCAAACCAGACCAAAAGGCCAGCAGTTGGATTCTTTTTACCACAAAAAATCATTAAGTGTGGAATCTCACCTGAGAAACCAATAGCAGCTCCTTCATCAGGTGGCACAGGGTCAGAGCCTTAGTTTAGGGATACTCTGATACCCTTGATTGTCTTCATAGTAATGGTTCAACATAGAAAGACTTTCTCCTCATTAAGTTAGTTGAAGGTGTTGTTGATGGGCACATTCAAAAAATTTGAGCTCTAGTTCTTCAAATTCTCTGAGAATCGTATAGCCCCCAGAGACAACCAATATCCATTTCTGAAGACTCTTTTAAGTGACTTGACTGATGTCAATCAGTGTCATAAGCACAAAAACTTGTCACAGCTTTCCTTATTACACAATCTGTCCTTATTCATATCTACCCTTTGCACTGAGCATAATTTTTTAATGGAAATTTTAATGAGAATTAAATGACATTTTTTCCTTAAGAGAATGTCAGTAATGGTTGGATTTGTGATTTTTAAATCTACAGCAAAAGTTTCTGGTACTTGAGCTTACAGGATTTCTAGTAATACTGGTAGGGTTTTTATTTCTGCACAGACTTGGTGGAGCTGCATGACTATTGTTCAATTCACCAAATAGCACTGGAATGTTTTTAGAGTCGTGAATCCCTAATTATATCCATGTCCTGGCAAAGCTGATGATTCGAGTACCCGTGGTTAGATAAGCTAAGTGTTTACACAAGGAGTGCATCTGCTCTTTTCAGAAGAAGGTGGTCCAAATAAATGAGGTGGGTCAATTATATGACACAGCAGTGGTGTCCTTCCACAACTGCCAAAAGCATGCACAATAATAAGGTCTGTAAACTGAACAGAAATATCAATCTGTAAGATGAGACTGAAAAGAAACTTTCTCTCTGCAAATCAGATGTCATCCACTAGGCAAGGATATAGGTCCAATGGCTAATAAAGCTGTTGATATGTGAAAGTCAATAAGCAGTGGCCAAGCCATCACAAGGAGCCAGAGGAGGGACATCAACAATACAAATTTTATCTGTTACCAAATTCAGTAACGAGTCCAATAAAATCTGCTGTGTGGGGAAGGGTCAAGATTTTTATAAATCATATAGTCTACCCAAATCTGGAGAGACATTTATGGTGAGGCTGTCCTCACGCAAAAATAAATGAATAAATAAATAAAACCAAGTGCTTTAGTTGAAGTTCCTGACTGCAAAAGCCTAAGCCAAGAATATGAGTTTGAAATCAAACAAAGATTAAAGTGAAATTTAGGCAAAAGTGAAATCATAAATGACTAACCACATATGTTTCTGAAGTCTAAAAGCACCTGCATTTTCATCACTTATGTTCCCTGAACATCCCAGAAATGTTACATTCTTTTCTAACTCTCTAACTCATGCCTAATTCACACTGAGTTGTACAGATAAAGGAGGCTGCAGTACATGCACATGTGAAATCTCCAAGTAGCATCAAGACTGGCCCCTTTATGCAACCAGCTCTGTGATCATCTCCACAGCTAATACTCTGATCTCCACATTAAAAAAAAATAAAAAATAAAAAAATAAAAAAAAGGCTGCCTTGATGTTAATATTCCTATATTCCTACATTTCCCTAGAGCCTTCTCTCTCCCCCCTCCCCCCCCCCCAAAAAAAAATAAAAATAAAAATAAAAATAAAAATAAAAATAAAAATAAAAATAAAAATAATAATAATAATAATAATAATAATAATAATAATAATAATAATAAAAAGCCCAGTGGGGAAATTGTAATTAAGAATCAAATTACCAGTTCAGGAAAAGTTTAAGTATCTGAGAAGGGATATGCTATACTAGAACCTGTGCCACTTTTTCATGCTTATGATTAGGAAACAAATAATGTTAAACAATTCTGCAGCTTTAAGACAGAGGCTTCTAGGTTTTGTTGTCCAGTGCACATTTTCTAGTTCTTAACCTCACAATTTTACTACATTAACTGATACAGTCTCACAATCTGTTGGCATCAAGGCAACACCTCCCTTCATTTGGCAACAATGTGCATTTAGGTAGCAGGTGGAAGCTCAGCAGGGCAACCTTAGTTTCACTTCGGTGAGACATCCTGCCACCTGTCTCAGAAGTTACTAAGTAGCATCTTAACACTAAATGTAAAGATGTTTAACTTTGCCCCCTAAACACACAGAAACAATCCGAAGTCCTCAGTCAACGCTCAGAGGATACAGACTAACTACTTGCATGAAATGTTTCTTTCCCTGTGTTAGCTGTCTCCAGCTCTTCACTACCTACAGAGCCTGGTGTGGTAAAGGAGTCCAAGTGGATACCACCAACTCCTATAAAAATACCTAAGTTTTAAAATCCTTATCCCTTTGAGTTGTATGATGGCCTCAAGATCTTTAGAAGCAAATTAAGTTGTTAGCTATCATAGTGCTAGAAGTAAGCTTGAAAGCAAGAATCACCAGTGCTAGAAAGCTGTTTCAAAAATATTTCTGGAATTGATTTGGGAATATTCATTACATGTCAATTCCGTGTGTTTTTTTGTTTTGTTTTGTTTGTTTGTTTGTTTGTTTTTGTTACCTTTGCCTTTCTGTACACCTTTTATTTATTACAATATACTTTGCAAATACTTCACCCACAAAGATGTTCTGTTTTGTACCACTAGGATTTAAGGGGAGATCAAGCCACTATCAGCAGGGAGATTACAGAAACAGACAATGCTAAATACATGATTTCTTTAAATTGCCTAAGAATACTGCTGACTGTTTAATGTAAAAATTTGTATCTTTTATAATTATTGTTATTCTAAAGAATGGTTTAAAGGGTCCTTCAAATATCTTTTTCTAGCCCTCACATTTTCTTGCTTTCTCCACAGACCTAAAATTTGATCTTGTACTTGTTGAAATCTCAGTTTCAGATGAAACAGAATTTCAAGTAATTGAATAAAACGTGAGTTAGTAATGTTGTAAGAAGCTTTTTTAAATGATTTAAATCATGACTTACATCTACATCAATGAAAGTGTATCACCAAAATCCGTATCTCTTATTCTCCAGGAAATGCCATCAAGTATAGCCAGTCACAGTAACTGCAGTACACGGTAATGCTTCCTCCTCTGTGGAAAAAAATACGTTTAGAATTAAAAAGAAGTATTGCTGTTGCAAGATACAAGCACTTTAGCATGACTTACAGAAGAACTTGCAGCTGCAGATCAACTCAACAAACTTTCCTGTCCCATTTATCAAAACACTTTCAGTTTCCAGCTTCAAGCAGGTGAAACCATAACAAATATTGCACAAGGAATGTTTATCTGTATTCAAAGAGTTTGAATAAATTGTTTATATAAATCAGTGTAAACTTGATCTTTCTTGACACTTCCACTTTTACAATACTTTACTTCAAATTCCGACAAGTTCTGTGGCATACAGCTTTGTTTCTGACCACACACTGGTTTTATAGCAAGCCAAGACTTAAAGGTCAAAAGGAGAGAAGTACAAACACTATTAAAATGAGCTGCACCAGTCACATAATGATACAATCACATCGTGGATGCTCAATAAAGATCGAAGGTGCCTGTGGCTATGTGGAAATACTGCTGTAGAGTGGTGTCTTTTCTGAGTGAATGAACCAGGGACAGATCTACCATCACAGCAGCAGCCTGTGCGTCCCAGCAGAACAGAGATGATCTGCTCATAATATTGGAGAGGCAGGACTGTAAATGCAAAGGCAAAAGGCGCTTCTCTGTGTGCATTTTTTAAGAATAGAGCTATAAATAACAGCTATATGATCTTAATCAGTTGTTCCAAGCAGATGAGCAATTAAAATACAAAATACTTAGGAAGTGTTTTGGATCATCTTATGCACAGTAAGAGCTGCTTCAAGATTAAAGCTCAACCATGCTACTTGCACTCCAAGCTGGGCTGGCAGCAGTGTGAACACTGCCACTCGAAGTCTGCCCAACACTTCCCACTTTAAGATCCCACTTCAGCTGCTTAGAGCAGAAATACTTGGTTTCATAAATTGTCAACTATTTGGACTGTAATTTTCAAAGCTCTGAGTTTTCTAAAATTCTTTTTTTTTTTTTTTTTTTTTTTTTGGAGTGCCTTAAGCTTTGGAATAAGAATTTCAAATCTGTCAGGATTACTCTGCTGAAAAGAATGTGACTTCAGCTTTTACTCTAAAAAACTACTTTTATTCAGCCAAGCTATTTGTATAAGGAGCAAGGGGAGCATATATATTTTTAAAATCAGGCTTTTCACAGAAAGTGAATACTCAGGAGCAACATATAAACAAATCATTTGCTGTGGTTTAGCCCTGGTAGGCAGCTAAGCACCACACAGCCGCTTGCTCACTGACTTCCAGCAGGATGGGAAAAGAGAAGCAGAAGAGCAAAAGTTAGAAAATTCCTGGGTTGAGAGAAAGACAGTTGAATAAGAAAAAAAAATACAATTAAATATAATAACTAAATAAATAAATAAATAAAACAACACTCAATCAAGAGAAAAACCCAACAAGTGCAACAAAAAGAAACTGCTCACCACCAGCAGGCCGATGCCCAGCCAGCCCCCAAGTAACAGCAGCCCTGGCAAACTCCCCCCCAGCTTTTATTGATGAGCATGGGGCCATATGGTTTGGGATACCCCTGCGGTCAGTTGGAGGCAGCTGTTCCCATTGTGTCCCCTCCCAACTCCCTGTGCACCCCCAGCCTGCTCGCTGGCAGGGCTGCACAAGAAGCTGAGCTGTGCAAGCACTGCTCAGCAACAACTAAAACACCACTCTGTTATCAACACTGTTTTCGTCACAAATCTGAAGCATAACACTGTAAGGCTGCTATGAAGAAACTTAACTCTATCCCAACCAAAAATAGAGTTTTGCAACTATCTTTCCAACCAAATTTCCCAAAAATGCAGAACATATTGTATATGATCTACTATTTCAGTAGGACCTAAGCTGAAACTGAGTTGCTGGTCTAGGTGTCTATGGAGACTAGAAGAAGTCTTCACACTCATGTTTTGGGTAGTCTCCATGAATCTCTGTAGTCTCCATGAATCTCTGACTCATGAAAAGCTAACACATTCTTACAAACTCTTCATTTTTGTAGTGTAAAGGACCAGGAAAAGCAGCATTACTAGAGCTGATCAGTGATTACAAGACCTAAATATGTAAATGTGGAATTACTAAGATGTGAATTGCTACAATATTTGAAGGAATCCTTGTTCAGCTTTTATTTTATAATAACCAAATGCATGACACTCAGAAGAGTTTAGTGTCTACATGATCTCTGAAGTACATAAAGCTGTATTAACTCTATCCTCTAGACACTATTTTCCTCCACGAAGCAGCGGAGATATGCTTGTTCATCAACAGCCCATTTTTACATGAAGATTTTCTAGCTTTACTTCCTAGATCCTATTTCTGCCGATAGAGGCAAGGGGAAAGGGGCATTTATTTTTGAATGCTTATCTATGCAATGACATTTCTTCTAGGTAGTTTGCATTTTGTATTAACCTACAGAGAAATACAAAGCTGCCAGACTGTCGGTATTTTTGTAGGCTAAGTACAAAAGGCCACTCTTTTCCTTTAAGAAGAGCTTGGCCCTTGGATTTGCAATTCTTGCTCACTTCCAGTAACTTATTCCAGATTGATGACCTGCCTTTGCTTTTAACTGGGCATTGTAATTCCTACTTGTTAATTTGCTTCCTCACTCAGATCAAGTTACCTACTCCAATAAAGTCGTGTAAACACCTTTATCATTTCTTATAGGATTTTCAATATCGGAGCTATAACAATAGCATTATCAGATCAATTCTAGGTATTCACGCCTGTTGGAGAACCAGGGCTTATCAGAGAGCTGCATCTGTATGCGCAGAGGGGTGCGGTACTCCCTCAGCTTTCCAAACAATGGGCTTCCTGTGGAGGAAAACTTAGCTCCAGAACAGCCTGGTCTATTTCACAATCTGAAACAGAGATGTGGAACACTTTATCTGTGGTTTACAAGGAAAATACTATCACCTACCCAAATAATGACCCCAGCTGTCCTCCTTCTCAGCACTGTCTTTGCAAACGGTTTATGTGCACGCTTTCAAAGGATCAGCTAATCAAAGATCTGCCGCAGAAAGATGGGCTGTAGGACTGGCCCAGCATGTCACGTGGAGCTCTGCTGAGTTCTGGATGTAAATACGCCTGTAAACCAAAACCTGTCAGGACAAGCATTTTCAATTCAATTAATCTTTCATTAGGTTTGATTACTTTATTTTGCTTTTGACTAAGTTCTGTGCATTTATTATCACATTAGTGGCTACAGTTGAAACAGTTCTTAAATTTCCCATGAGCATTTCGTTGTTATTGCATCCAGCAGTACTTGGCGCAAAGGGGAAAGCAGCAAATAAGCAAGCAAAATTAATTTATCAGTTCCATTTACTTATCAGCCCATTCTCAAATCACATGCCCCACATGCAACTTGAATGACCAGTTTTTCTTTCCATTAGCAAGTACCTTAAGGAAAAGGGATCTACCTCCCAGCAAGTGCCAGATAAACTAGATACTGTATCCTACCTGGAAATTAAAAGTTATATGCAGAGCCTCCAGCTGGCTTTCAGTCCAGTTTCTAGCAACATCAGCACAAAGCAACGACTGTGGCTAACAAACAAGGATAAAGTACGACTTCTTTATCTCCCGAAGTAAAATAACCTCCACGCAATCATAAATTACCTACCAGAAAAGAAATGTAGCCTTTGCTTCTAAGAGCAGGAACTAGACCAGGCAATTCTCCTGCAGTACGGAGTCACCCCAGCAGCTGGGCTCTCCGTCTGCCGCAGCCCTGCTCAGGGGCAGCACCGGCTCTGTCCCCCTGCTCCCAGAAGGTCAGGGCCATTCCCAGAGCCAAGATATTTCCAGGCAACTGAGGTAAAACTCTGGGAATGGGTCTTGCTACAGTGAGAGATGCATCTCTTTCTTAAAAGACCTTCTTTCTTAATTATTAAATTCCATTATCCCTGGGAAAAAAAACCTCTTGCTGGTTCAAAACATCCATTTACAGGGAATGAAGGACAATTGTGAGCACTCTACTCTGCCTTCTGCAGTGGCTCTCTGCCAAGTGTCAGAGTTGTTCAAGGTTGTGCTTGTAACATCCAGCATTCCTACCAGCAGAAGCTCCCGTGGTGTCCCACTGCAACCAGGGAAGTGTCAGCCAGTGGGAAAAAACAAGCTTTTGTCAGTGACACTGCACAACTTGCTGCTTCCACCAAAGAGTGGTTGCTGCACTGTTACCAGCTTTCAGAACTGGCTATCTCATGTCTTCATTTTCCCTGGATTCTTTTGATAATCAATTACTTCTAGCCTTAATGAATGAAAATAAACCCCAAATTCAATATAGTTATAAAAAAAAGAAATTATTTAGACTCTCCTGTAACTTTGAAAAATCTTATGGTGTGTAGTATGAGGGGCTGCAATTGATGTTCATCACTAACCTTTCACACAGAATCACAGAATCATCAATCCAAGCGATGACTTCATAGCATCTCTGCCACTCCACCAGAAACACTTTCAGTTCTGCTTATCTATAGTTACTTTTTGAAAAGTCTGTTTGTTCTTAGATAAAGTATTTAATCATGTTTGTATTATATTGTTTCAATGGTCTTTCTCTTCTGGCAGGTTTGCCACAAGGCCTTGTAGCAATACCAAAAGAAGCAGGACACTGATCTGTTTAGGACCTGTTACCTCCAAATTCAGCTTGTCTAAAATGGTGGCACAACATTTTGGTTGGCACAGGGTATCTAGGGAAAAACTATTCATTTATTTGAGAGCTCCACCACATCAGGATGCAGTGTGCCAGTGAGGATTCCTTTCTCATTAGGACTCAAAATAGAAAAGCCTCTTTTTGTGCTCTTCTCTTCCCTTGTATACTGCAGGTGGTAGACAGACTGAAGGAGAAGCCCAGGTAGAATCCATCTAGTCTTATATCCACAAAGGTGAACCAAAATTCATTACCAATTCCACCTGAATTTACCTTTGCAGGGTGGCCACAGAACACCGGGTAGGTAGCGGTGTATTTTTCACTACCTTCTGTCACGGTTACTTCAGCAAAGCAATCTTACACAGTCCACACTGCATCTATTTATATCATATTCAAGTGAGACTTGTTATTTGTTCGAACTAAAAGTTGCCTCCAGGGAAGGGTGGAAGACAGCTTAGCTCCACTGTCATTGGAGACATCACGGATGAAAAGTTTATATAATCTTTTACAAACATATTTTAAAGCAAATGAGTATTTCCTTTCAATGTTTCTATTTCCTGTTGATCCTTCAGCCAAGTTCATATGTGACAACAGAGACAGGAGTGCCACGTGAGGGAACTGTGGAAAACTGATACGTAAAAAGTGTGTTGATGACAACTCGGATCTCGGAACAACAACATTTATATAGCACGTTTTAATCATTCAGTTGTATCTCTACAGCCACTCCATAAAGGATAGTCACTACCCAAGTTGACTTCAAACCTCTAACAATTACTATAAGTTTTATTTTTTTATTTTCTTTCACACCTGCATAACATGAAACTTTGCACAGATAAAACAATGCAGTTTCAGAAATAAATAATACCGTTATGAAGTACATACGCACACTTTTCTACATACTACAGATCTATCAACAACACAGTCAAAAACCTAACACAGATTTGGAGGCAGAAGCCACTAGAGACAGAGTCCTAGAAGGCAACCAGCAGCACCTCTTGGAAAGAAAGGAGCACAGCCCTCAGACCGACCCAACACCCTCTGTGCCCGGAAAGAGCAAACCAGTTTCTGTTCCCATCTCAGCAAATGATGCCAGCAATATCCCATCTGCCAATGGCTCTCTCTGAGTCCTGCATGGCAGCCAGCCATACCTCCCTCTCTCACCAGCAACACAGCTATAAAAGCAGGTGAAACCTTTGACCATTTCACCTCTTGAAATGGGAGGGGTGTTGACACTTGCAGCAACTGTTACACAGTCCTAAGTATTCTTAATCAGAACACAAGCATGTATAAGAACATTTCAAATCTCTATTTTAATAGTTGCAAATGCATCAAAATGCCAGCTCACATGAACCCAATACTTCCTGTTGACTGAAATGGTCACTAACAGCTAGTGAAGAGAAACCTTCAAGCCATTTGGTTACTCAGAGCTTAGGTAGGCTCCTTCCTACAAGGAAGACAAGTGTGTGAAGTGGCCTTTGCTCGTAGTGTGGGATAGTCACACACTTGTCTTTTGGCAAGGCCAGCTGCTCCCATCAGCAGGTGGGCCTACCAGCTTCACCAGCACTGGAGAATTGTTCAAGATTTCTTTTCCTGGTGTCTTTTTTCCAGTTCACTCTTCTACTTATTCTCTCCAGAATTTCATTTTTTAATTATTATTATTATTTTTTTTGCTACTGTTGAGATTTAGTAAAAAATAAATAATAAAATTCAGTTAATTCTATTACTCTGAAGAGCAAGTACACAATGCTACGCTGTAGAAATGAAGTTCTGCAGGACAACCCATGTCTCTCACACACACCTGCACAAAAACTGACACATCATAAACACATTAATCTGGCAAGGTAAACTCTGTGCTAGAAATATCTTACAAATACAAATGAGTGCAGCTACAGCAGATGAACTGGAATCAGGACACCTTGTTTCTCCTATCAGTGTTGCCATCAATTTGTTGTGTGAACTTTGATTAGCTTTATTAGTCTGTTCATCATTACCTTCTCCCACTCTCATCTGCAGAATGGTGAGATAAGAACCGTGTCAAAGGAAGAGAGCCAACATTTGCAATAAAAGCTCTGAGATCATCAGACAGTGGCTCTTGGAGGACTACGACAGGATGTAATAAGTACTGACACTACAGGTTCTTTATAAATAATACTGGGTACTGGATTTTTGTCAGAAGTTACTGCCAAGTTTTATTTCTCTGTTGGCAGGAAAAATTTGTTATTTTATAGGTATCTTGGGAGGGCTTTAATTGCATTGGAGGATTTTGTTTGAGAAGTTCAAACCTTCAGTGAATGCAGGTGAGCTTTTTTATCAGAAAATTTCACTGCCCTTTCCCAACCCACCCTATTCCTGGGGTCTTTTCCTGACTGGTAACAGGTCCATCGGTTCAAATGTCATTTCAGTAGATTTTATACTGTCCGGCAATGCCAACTCCCTTCAATTCTTACTGAGACTCACACTACGTAGGCGGTGAATTTAGGTTTTAATGAATGGGTGGCATATTTATTCATATGTAAAACAAAGATGTTACTTATTTAATAAACCCCATACAGAGCTCAGTAAATGACACTTGTATATTATTTTGGAAAATGCTCTGGGATCCTGCAGGGTGAATGGTTAAAAGTATTAGCTGTTACACAGACAGCATTGCATAACAGACCTCACTTACTACGGAGTCGGTTTGGAAGTTGAAACAGAACACAAAGCTACACTTCCCAAAGCACCACTCTGTGTGCCCAAAGGGGAAACTCCCTGGCTACCGGTTTTCTTAAGGAAAATGTTAGAAACGTGGACACAGAACTACATAAGTATAATCCCAGAGCTCAAGCGTGAATGGCTCTGAGCCCTACGGATCTGCTTCCCCTGACACACCACACTCCGCACGTCCTGCGGCTTGCCTGAGCCTCCTGGCACTCCTTGTGCTTGCTGAAAACAGCACAGGGGGCTCTACAGTTCCCCATGGAGCTGAGACTAACAGACCTATTGTAAAGAAACACACTTGCTTCGCTTCTGCAGCAGACACATATTTCCATATTTCCAAGCAGCACAGGAATTGCACACTACGTACTTCACAGAGGAGCCTAAGAAGGTTTTGCCACCAGCAGTTACCAAATAACCTGCCTCCCAGAGCAAGCATCTCTCTTCCATTTCCTGTCTTTACAGACATTTAATTACTGAAGTTTGAGAGTCTATAGCCCTGATCAACCTTTGATTTCATTGCTTATACAGAATCAGCTGGTTTAAACTGCACCTCTGGGCCTCTGAATGAACTGAAACTACAGTATGCCAGCTAATTCTTCAGGCTGCCATCTTCTGAAGCTTACTAGGCCAAAAAGAAGCCAAATTTCTCTTTCAAAAAGGCAGAAGATTTAACTCCAGAGGCATCCATGAATGACACTTTTATTTAATATCTTTAATGTGAAATCCAGTTTGGCATATGACAGGTCTGAAAGTAAAACTCAGCTTTATGAGTTGATTCCTGCTGAAAGCTATCTTGTTTGGAATTTGTAAACAAACTTCATTGGGTGATTGCTGTGGATGACTTACCAGACTATTGAAAAAGTGCACAGGTGTAGATCAGAGTTAATATTTGTGTACTGAGTGCACACAATAAGACTGTGACCAACTCTGCAAAGCAAAGTAGTGCCAGCTCCATGCCCCGTTTGCTGGCTCATTTGCTGCTGCCTGGATTGTTGCAACACTGACTGCAATGCTGTTATTCCCTGGAGCTCTAGCTGTCAGTTTTCAGGCGTGATGGAACAAGCCTTGCCTGGTGGCACGCTGCCCAGCGCTGAAGCAGTTTGCTTGGTTTAGCTTTGCCTTTCCGTGTCTCCCTGGATGAAGAATCTGCATGCTGATTTTTAATAAACTAGGGAAAAAGTCAGGCTACGCCTACACCTCTACCCATTTCTTCCAGAGACTCCCTGCCTAAACCATTTGGTTGGCTTCACTTTGCTCATTTTAGTCTTTGTTTTGGTTCATATTTACTTTGAAAGATACTCGATGTTCCTCCTAAATGCTCACTATTTAAAGGACCCTTCATTTATAGAGGTTGTGTGTCCACCCTCGTCACTGCTATGACTACTTCACACTAAAGCAGTAATATTCATTGGGAAACTATGCCTCAATTCAAAAAGAAAAAGTACAGCTCTGCTTTGTGTTAAAAACCTCTCTTTATCATTTAATTCTGCGGAGAGATTGTTTTGAACACTTAAATTTCAATTATTTTTAAAGCAGGCTGGAAAGGTTGTAAAAATCTCCACACACCTATCAAATTTACATCACCGATAATAAACAGAAAGACAAATGCTAGACCAAATGGGACCATGATCCAAACAGATACATCTTTGAAATGAGCACTTACAGAAGTGTAGCAGATCATAATCAGACACACTGGTATACAGGAATATACAGAAATGTTTTAATGTAATAGTTGTGGGATTGACTGTTCAAAAAGCTACTAAATAATTTGTTACTGAAGGACAAAGGGCTCTAATTTAGCAGTAATGCTGAAAGGTGACAGGGACAATCTTCATGCAGAGAAGGATCTGAGTTCACCAGGCCTCTCCAGTCAGGAAAAGAGAAGCAGCTGACAGAAGCAAACCCAGGTGTCCTTCACGGGACAGGTGGTGGGCCTGTGCAACTCCTTCTCACAGAGACGTTGCAGATGAGAAAGCCAACGGGGGCTCAGGGAGAGGTCTTCTAAGGGTTACGACATACCTCAGAACCACATGCGGCCCACGAAGTGCCAAAGCTGAAAACGGTTGAGTGCAGGAATATAATAAGGGGAAGTACTGTAACAGCTTTCCTCGTTCTTCCCTAGGCATCTGTGTTTTGCCAGCACTGGAAATGGAGCACTGGTCTAGCCAGGCCTTTAGTCTTGGTGTGAAAGGAAAACAACAGCTTTCCATTTCTGAGTAAGCAGAGCCTGACCTCCTCCTCACTGTGTAATGTTAAGCTTAACCACCTCCCTCTGCCCAACCTAGAACACCACACTACCAAATAAACCTGTTTTTCAATTTGTTGCTAAATTACAGGACAGCCCTCACAGTCACAGCATGGCAAAACTTGGAAATGCATATTTTTTAATCAAGTAAAATACCTTCAATTGCCGACTTGAAACACAAGCAAATGCCCAGCCTAGTAGTCTAGTAACTTTACAGTCTGACTAACTGCTTGATTGCTACGTAATCCCAGAGAGTTCCTCACACTTCACCTGCTACACAGAATAAACAACAGTTTAGAATTTAGGGTATCATCACCCTAAGTTTATCTAGGTTACGTTATTCATTACCAAGTTATGTAATAACACAAACTATGACAAAAACTCATGTGGTATGGTATGAAATCATTTTCATGTGCTGCAACAGGTATTCAGTGTACAAGAAAGCAGGAGATAAATTCAAGGCATGCTAGCCAGCCTGCAACAGCTATTCTGTTCTACTTCTACCTCGAGGAAAAACCTACTATCACAGGATCTAATGCCAGACAATTTACACTTAGTTATAAGTAAATGCCAGACTCTGGGAGAAACACCATGACCGCTCTTTTTCTACTTGTAAAGACCCTACCTTTATTGCCTAAAAATCATCTTTAATCGCAGAAAGTCTATCCATGTTCACGGACAGAAAAGATTGTATTTGCCTATATGAGGCAATGTGCAGAGGTAATTTTAAGAAAGCGGTCCACATAAAAGGAAGAAGCATTTTTCCTTGAAATATATATGCAGCTATTAATTGTAAAATTCAAGGGGCTATGCTGGATTTAACAGGAAGAATGCACAGCTCTTCAAAAGACATAGAGCTTGTTTTCCACAGATGGCTCTTGCAAATAGTGCATATCCATGCACAAACACAGCAGTTCCTTGGTTGGTAATTGTGGGAAGAAGAATAACAAGAACATCTAGCAACAGCACCACACTGCATTTGCATCACTAAGAAGATATAGAAAGACCAGATCCACAAAGTCATTCTTTGTGGGTGAATTTGCCTCTGAAAGTTCAGGTGAGTTTCCAGGGGTGCTGCAGATTCAGGATGTACGTTCTGAGCCCTTTATGGGACAGACAACTTTTCCTTCAATTCCATTATTTCACTCTGCATAAACGTTTCTGCCACAAACTCCATTTTGTCTCTTGCAGGTAACATCAAAATACTAGCTACTTTTAAACCAGAGCTGGGTCAACTCAAAATAGAGATTATACAAAGAGAAGTTGTGAGGATCCCAAAGCAGATTCGGTGGTCTCCCTGGTCCCCATACAATCCTGTGCTCCCAAACAGTCCAGACACAAGCAAGAACAAAGCAAAATGTGAATTAAAATCTTTGCCCTTCTTCTGGTACGAGCTGACATGAATTATGATATGATTATAATCATACAAAATTTAAAGCCATTTCAGTCATTTTACCTGCCAGTCAGCATCCATTTGCAGGTTAGCTGTCGAATATAATCAGTTTTACAAAACAGATTTTGTTAAAAGTCTGTGTGCAAACCAGCACTATATCATTACTATTTTAATGGGCTTGTGTAACCCTTGTTCTTGCTCAGACAGTCAAGTAAAACAAGAGCTGACAGGGATGCCATGCTATAAACCTGATTTTTTTTATATACTTCTAGCAATTTGTAGTTGTAAATTATATATAAACACTTCATCTTATTACGTCCCTTTCCAGGACTGTGGAACAGAGAACTCTTGCTGTGAAACAAGTATGCACCATGTCAAGAGACGAGGGCAAAACACTATCTCTTAAATACTGCTAAGTGTCATTAAACTCATCACATTTGGCAGCATTTTTCAACAGCCTGGGTTACACCACAGCATGTAGCAATAGTTACTAGACAGAGATCATACTTCCTACAGTGTCTTAATACATTCCTATATCAATAAATTAATATGTGTGTATGGCAAAGAAGAAAAGAAGACAAAGAAGGGATGATAGCCAAAAAAGGGTTCAAGACACCAAGCAAGAGGAGAAAATGGTGATCCTGATCACACTGTTGGTTCACAAACCAGAGAGATGAAATGTACACAAGGTAGAACTCTACTTGAAGGGACAGAACTACCTAAGCAGAAAAACCTTCAAGAAATACATCAAGAAATAACTTAAAAATCAGGTACCCAGAAAGGGTTAGTTTGTGCAGTTGGATGTCCTGGAAAAAAATCAGGATATCAAGTTTTCTTGAATGTACACTAAGCTAAACAATACTGTATAAATAATTTCTGGCTTCCTCTAACATGCATGTTAATTATTGTGTTTTTAGTTAATCAATCATTCAGAATTTTGAATTTGGAAAACATGCTTTATGCAATAATTGTGGCATTCAACAGAAGCTTAAGCTTTCAGCTGGTGTACGTTCAACATAAAAAGGTTGTGTTCCATTTTAATTTACTGTTCAGGATTTTACTATAATTTTGTGCAAACAGGCAATGAGGGACCACTAAAATGCAACTAGTCCTGCTGGCACAACTCTGCAATGAATTTAACATAAAGGTCTGTTCCTCTAATGCTAATTTAGTGAGGTTATAAGCTGAAAGCAGAAAGATTTTAATGAGATAATGGCAGACTTTTAAACTGCTTTTATTTTCTGCTACTGAAGATCTGGGGGAAAACATTCCACCAAAGTGATCTCATTTCACTTGATTTCCTGGAGATTTTATTGAAAAAAAATCTTGCTTATTTAAAAAGAAATGTTACCAAATTGGAGTCAACAACAAATAGACTTAACTTTAAAAAATAAATAAAAATAAAAGGCAAAATAAATCAATTTAGGGAAGTTTTGGCACTTAGTCCAGGGATAATGGAGTTTTTGAGAGACTAAGAATTTAAGGTAATAGGGTAAGTATGCTTCTAATGTGTTTTAGTTAAAATGGTCTGTAGAGAAAGAATGAACATTGTAATAATTTAGGTATAAAGTCAGTGCTATTGAGATGGCATGAAACAACTTACAATTTTCTCTCAGTAGTTGATTCAGGCTGCCTACAGTGTCTTGAGGATTTCACTTGAAACATTCATATCTGGAAGGTTCTTACTTGCAAAATATGTTGACCATTTTTAGAAACTATGTTTAAATGTACCCATAATTGCATATGTACCCATAATTGCATTCCCTTTCTCATGCATGTTTCGTACAGTTAATGTTTGTTGTAACTGAAGTAGGCATTTTTAAACTACTTTTCTATACAGTATCTAGAAAAATAGTGTCCTGAAGTTCTCTAGATTTCACTGCAAGTATATAACCATTCCTATTAACCTCAACTGCAGCCCACTTCTATAAGCTATTTTATCACACACTGATAATTTCATAATTCCCTACAAGCGACACATAAGAAGTAATTGTAATTTAACAGCAAATACTTAGTCAACCAAAACACTAAAGTTTGATGGAAATTACATGAACAGTACTACACTACAAAGCAGCTAGCTAATACAAATTTAACATATAAACTGCTGTCTCCACAATAGCTTATGACAGATACATTAAATTACATTTTTAAGAGGAGCTTTCTTGCTCTAGCCTAGACATGACTTAAGGACTAAAATCCAGATAAAAAAATGATATTTTAAAACTCTCCACCTACTGTTCAGAACTAGGGTTGTCTGTTAAGCTTGATGGGCTCATTTATCTCATTTTGATGTAACAGTCATGATCTGAGAGTACACAAGTAAGCTGTAATTTCCTTACTCCTGTTTGCCTGATTTCTTTTTGCTCCTGCTTTAGGTCTGAAACTGGCAGCTGTACCCTTACTGTTACTCAGCATCTTTAGCTGTTTGTGGAAAGAAAGCTCTCTGGTTGTAGCAATATACCTGTAGTAATTTTCAGCCTGTGAAGTATTAACAACATTTTATGTGGAAATTGCTCAGGGCAAAATCAAATTCTCACTTCGTACAGTGTCTTAATTTAACTCCTATGCAGGCAGTTTTGTGTGGTCTCTGGGATTTATGAAATACAGTGATTAAAAACTCTGCTAGAGAAATGGCTCTACATGCTCCTGGATTGAAAACAAGAAGCATCCCTCATAATCAGGCCTGCTAGAGAGTACTTTTGTCCTCTGCTGCCTCTCATTATCTGTCACTCAATTACAAAAGGCTTCTAGCCTTGATTTCCTGCATTGATTATATTTTTTATTTAGGGATGTAAGGAATTCTGCAAGAATGTGATTTAGGATCTTACTTCTGAAATGATGACTTTAATTCATTTTTGCTATTTCTGAAACAATTTGAATCTCTAGGATGAAAGAACAATCTATCCTTTTGTTTCATTTCTGTTCTTGTTATTTCTTACTAGTACTTCCATGCCAAGTGTTGATATTCTTCCAGTCACATAATCCCAGCAAAACTGGCAACTAACATTTTTTTAAGAATTAGCTACTAAAAAAAGTCATTGAGTAAAATAAGCAAAATAAGATTTGACTGACTTGTAAGCCTTACAGTCTTCTCATTGCATGAACTTCAGTGTAGAATAACTTCACATGGCCCAGAAATTGATTTTCATCTCAACCTGTAATAAGAGAAAAATTTCTTGTATTAGTGACGTAAATGTGAACATTTATACAAAAATGTATCACAGCTGGTAAAAGGGCAGATGAATTTACATTGTGGCTATGAATTAATGTTAAGATTTTTCAAAAAGATACTACATTCTTCCCTCCCTTTCTTGATATTTTCTAGACTTCTGTTTGTTTGTTTGTTTTGTTCTTACATTCTGCATTTAAGAGGCAATTTTCACAATTACAAAGGTCCGGATGATAAGGATCACGTTCAGGGGGAATGGCAGTCACCATCAGCTACAAAGCTAAAGAACTGAAATTCATGAGAAGAGTGTTCAGGCAGAACACGAGGGGAAAAAAAAGTAACACAGAGGGAGAAGACATTGTGTATAGGAGAACTTGAAGACATCATGAATGGTACTTTAAAGACGATGAAGTCAAGATGCAGAAGGAATGGGTTCACAAATGGAGGTCAAACCACAAACCTGAGTGACTAAAATTTTGAATGAAACATTTTAATAAGTACACCAAGATAAAAGGAAGTCTCAAATAAAGAAGAAAGAGAGACGTCGAAGTTAAATAGTGAAACAATGGGATCACATGAAAGAGTGAAAAATGAGCAGTTCTATGAGCAACAGTATTCCTAATGTCTGGTTTCTTACAGATGTGTCTTGTGACTTGATTTGCTGTTCTTCAGGAAAATTTGAACTCTGACTGAAGTTCTGCCTGGTGTTGAGCATTAATAATAATTAACAATTGTAAAAATCACTGAAAAGAGCACATGCTGCGACCTTTCCACCACTGCAGGCAAGGGCAGATCTTTCTTCTCCACCTAGACATCAATCTGCATGAAACCCGTAGGATGCTGGTATTCTTTAAGACCTTCACTCTTATTGTCGAGGTTGCAGCTTACCAATGTGTTCAAAAATGGGTCATTAGACTTAGATGCTCACATAAACATACACACAGCTGAATCAAATAAGCCTTAAGAAATAAGACAAATTGGGTGGAACGAATTCCAGAGGAGGAAGAGCTGTGGTTATTGAGTGGAAAGGAGATGAATGAGGCAAGACAAAGAGAAAGCTGACTTTGTCATGGCTCCAGGACAAATGGCGAAAGAGGAGGTAAGATATATTGAGACAGCATCTAATAGAAAGAAGACAGGGAAGAAGGCAGAAGAGAGCGATTTATTGAGAAGCAGGGAAGGAAAGGACAGGACAATAAAAGACTGCAGCTTGCAGAGTTCTGAAGCAGGAACGTGAGAAGGAAGGGGAAGAGGAAGCTGTGGCTCCCCAAAGACAGGCAGTATGGAAAACAGGTTTGAAAGGCAGGAGAGACCTCAGTAAACTGAAGGAGGCTATAATGAGATAATAAGAAGAGCACATGCAGTTTATGTAGCAGTGGGAGATGCAGCAGTGCCATATGACTGAAGGGAGAGAAGGCAGCAGGGCGCAGGTGGCCAAGGATGAGATGTGGATGGGGAGAAAGGATAAGCTGACATAAGGGTGAACTGTGTGAAGAAAATGCAGTAATGGGCATTAGATCGCTTTTGCCTTGCAACTGCGTGCCAGGGGATGAGGAGGAAGGCTGGAAGGGGCTGGCAGGCCAGCTCAGCTATTCTGGGTTGAGGACACTGCCAAAGGGGCAGGTGGAGCATAACTGGTAAATGCTTTGTTCATGAGAGAAATATTGAATTATGGCTGGTAATTACACAGCAAGAGAACTAAAGATAATGATGTGTCTGCGCATCAGTGACTCTGGGAGTATCGATTAATCATTACACCAGTCAAAGGCGGTTGTGAACTCCCCAGCAAGACTTGGCTTCATCAGGGCGGGCTGGTACGCGGGGATCAGCATCTTGGATGAGTCACGGGGCAGGATTCCAGGGTCCGCCGGGCATCCGGCCCCTGCATGCACGGGCGCCAGCTGGCGCAGGGGCACGGCAGCTCTAAAAGCAGAGGGCAGCCCCGAGGGCAGACCTGTCCCAGCCACCCAGGCCTCAGAAGGCAAGCGGACACGGAGTAAAATGAACACGACTGTAAAATCCGCAGCTGCTATCCAGGAGGCGGGCAGCGCTGAGCATGACGAGAACCACACCAATTTCAGCCAGCAGCTGCCAGGGATCGTGCTTCACTGCAGAAATCCCATGTGTTGGTATTTGCAGGCTCTCTTTTCAACACGAATTCCAGCTTACAGAAAACACCAGAAAATGGTGTCTCTTCCAGACTGAATAGAACCAAAATTTTTGTCCAAATATCGGTAATTCTCAAATTTGGCCAACTTCGCTTGCCGTGCTAATTCACCGCTTGCAGGATCATAGCTTCTTCAGTCATGTTGAATTGCTAAAATGTTTTGACACTTGGCAATTCATGCCTCACGCTCCCACACACATCATTAATTTGATAACAGATATTAAATCTTTCTGCCATGACTGGAGTCTTCTAAAATGAAGCACACGGAAAGGGGACAAGACCTCTGCCTGACTCCGGGCCACATCAGCAAAAGCACAGCACAGACACAACTAAACACAAGACAATAAGCCGCAAATATTCACCACCTTTGTGCAGTCAATAAGCATTTGTTCCTGAACTCAAGAAAAGTTTTGACAATTTTAACCTACAACTTCCTGTACTCCTATTTCAACGACTAGAAATGAGGACCTGGCTTCTATACTCCAAGAGGCACTGCAAGTAATTTTAATGTTTATATAGGCCACAAGATGCCAATTAGGTAAGTTATGATCTTTAAAAGTGGATCTTTTCTTGGACATGGTATGGAGAAGAAAAAAATAACCCTTCTTTCCTCGGGCAGAGCTTCATTAAAAAGCAAACTTTCTGAACACGCAAAAGATGACACCAAATGCAAAGGAGCTATTTTTCTTCTAGAAGTTTGCTTCAGTTAAATTGTCCTCCCTCTCTCTATTTATAGTATCCAGTTGCTCTGCTTTCCAACCGACATCTCCCTCTGTCCTGAGGTTACTGGAAAGCCCTGTCCTTGACACGATCAGAGGTTAGCCACAGTGACGTTACAGGAGCCTGCACAGGGAGGATGAAAAACAGATTCGCGTCTCTGTCAGCCACCGCCGAAACACAGATGTTGAAAACTGTTTAAGATCATAGGGTCCATTTCTTGTGACAAACAGGGCAGGAGCTCCACTCCATGTGTCTTATCAGAAGGAGGTTACTTGATTTTAACACAATCTTTCCTTGCTTTTGTCTTACCTGTTCTTTCGGTATCTTTGTGACATAGACCAAATCTAAAACTCTTATCATGTCAAATGGTGTAGTTTAGAAAGAAATGCTTCTATTAGAAGAAAAATGACCCTTTTTATTTTTAGGACAGAAGCACAAAATGGAAAATATAGAAAAACATTCAACCCTTCAACTGTGAGTACTATGTAACTGTAAGCTTATTTTTACTAGTACAATCTAGTGCCTACCATTATTATCTCTCATTTCAGGCATCTGTATGATACAATCATTCTCACAGATACAAACATTTTCCATGTATTATTTATGCATATAGTGCTATATATAGATAAGCTTTGAAAAAAAGATTTTTATAGCAAATTGCTTGAATATGACAAAACAGAAATAATGCCCAAGTATATAGACCCTTGCTTAGAAGGGGTCATCTGAAAGAGATCAGTCTGCTGAAATAACTGCTTGTGCTTTCTCTTGTGGGTCTCATGGTTGATTCAAGTAATGAATCTGCAGCTCTGGATTTCATCTATACAGGAGTCAGGTGTTTAACAGAGAAAAAAGGGCATTTACCAGAGGTTATATAGCTCAGAGAAATGCAAGACATTGGGTGCAGTCTTGACAATCTTGTTCAGTACATATCCTTGGACTGGACAACTTTCCAAGGACGCTACGCTGGCAGGTCAGTCCAGCATGCTCTAAGAGAAAGAGAGATGCAGTGGGCATAACAGGACTAACGACAAAGGCTTTTCAATTGTAATTGGACTAAAGTGTTCCACCTGCCACTGACACTACTGTTTTTCTTCCTGTTTCCAAGCAGTGTGAATCTTTTAATCAATAAATAAATAGGACTGTACCGATTTTTCATCTGCAAGAAGCACACACAGCTGTGCGGGAAATGGAAGTGGAACGATATAAAAACTCCAAGTAAATACCGCTGGGATTATGGATATTTGGATAAATTGGGTTAAGCTTCTTGAAAGAAGTCAAAAGTAACTACTAACTAGTCTGTAAAATTAATAAGGGAATAGACAACTGCACAAGCCAATAGCAAAAAAAAGTGAGTAATTCTGTGCAAACGTCATTTAAAAACCAACACGTTGGAAGAGGATGTGATTGCTAAATATAATATGTTAGCTGCCCACCTGCCACTGTCTATATTGCTTTTCTCCCTGTTTCCGAGATGACTGATTGTATCTATGTAAGTACTGATTAAACTGTAGAGGTTCTTTATCTACAACTAGCACACAATTCTGCAAAAAGCACCTTACTCACACTGGTCAGAACAAAAAAAATAATGTTTTGGGCAATGGTGGAGACAGCTGGTGGTTGCTGGGGCTGAAATCTTCCACGTAACCACAGCACTGTGAAAGCAATGGCAAAAACTTGCTCCAGACTTTGTTGTTACTGTTCCTCTACCTTGATCTGCATGAGCTAACTGCAGGTGAAAGATATACTTATAAATCTTGCCTCTTTCCTTAACATCTTGGTTAACAAATGTGTCATTGATACTACTTCCAGTCTCTAGCTACTAGAAGATGCATTGGTTAATCATATGCCAAGACAAATATACACCCTCAAGTAATATAACCTGCTGGAAGAAAATGAAGCAGTTGAGAAGGTACTGTGATATTTTCCAGAAGAATAAAGGAGCCACTCCTAGCTGTTGGCTAAAATCACTCAGAGAAAGGGAGGGTTTCCTTTTAATCTTGCACATATCTTCTCTATCAGCACTTTCTGTGATTCTCCTGCTTTGTAGGGTCTCATGTTCGGCTCCAAATAAGATCCCCTAATTATTTTCTGATAGCCACCATCATCGAAGCAGTGAATCTCTTTAAGGCTAATTTTCTCCTTTGCAATATATTTCTCTCCCAGAAACATAAAAGAGGCCTGGAACTTGCACTTCAGCTAGCTGATGAACAAAATGAACAATAACCTTTGCTTCCTTAGCATGATGCAGGACATTTCAGAAATCCACCCTCCCTTTCTCTTCCCTCCTCTGTTCAGTCCTCTTGATCCCCTTCCAGCATTGCGGCAGGCTGCAGCCAGAGCCCCAGCAGCACGGGGCAGGCAGCTCTTGGCCTGCTGCATTCTGCACCAGCTGCAGAAGAAAGCCTTGTTTGCCCAGCACGGTGGCCAGCCAGTTTGTGCTCATTCATAAATGCAAACCCCACCACAGCCCAGCTGTGGGGCTGAGAAAAGCTGGGGAGTGTTCTCGTGGTCAGGCTCACAGCACCCGTAGTCTCTCGCTGCAGCTTGGAGGTTGTCAAAGCACCGAACGCCAGGGCTTTGGCCACGTGCAGCCCATCAGGCAAAGACACCAGCACTGCATCTCCCTGCTATCTGCCTCCTGCAGAACCACTGAGATTAGCTGCAGATGCAGCATTTGTGCTGGGAAAAATTCTTCTTAGCCTTTGTCTCACTGACATTATGTTGCACTAGAAAAATATCATATTTATTTTTCACTTGAATTCTAAAAAAAATATCAGGAAAAGTTTCCTGAAGAAGCACGGGTACTCCTTTAGTTTAAAAATCTGTAAGAACAGAAAGTTCTTACTCGTTGGAACAAGCGCTTTTTCCAGATGAAAGTGTTGTCTGTTTTTATTACTACTTTCATTATAATTCAAACAGAAGATACTCTGATCTAGAGAGCAGATAAAATATTTCAACTATTACTAAGTAGCAACCTCAACTCGTTATTTTTGAAATAAATACAGACCTTTAGGCAGATCATTGCACATAGCAGTAATAACACAAGAGGTTTACTAGCAGTTAAAGTTTAGGAAATAACAAAAGTATTAAAACAAAAACATCCAATGCTAAATGAAATTACCAAATTCTGCAATAACCTTATGCAGAAGTAGCTTTCATTTCAATAAATTTTCCTGAGGAGTACTCGCTGAAATTTTTAAGTTCACAGAAAATGTTCTTTTGAAACACTTCTTCCAAGCTGTTTTAATTATGCTTTCCGGCCAATTCTATACTTCTTTTGACTTCTCTGCTATTTTTCTTCCCCAGTTTCTTATCTGAAATGTTACATCCTGGATAGAATGGGAAATCCCCACTCAGCTTTCTAGTTGAACCAAAATTGGCTGTCCCAGGCACGTCACTAGAAGGTCAACAGCTTTTTTTTTTTTTGCCTCTTAAAGGCAAGTGACTATTAGGAACTCATCTCATGCCAAGTTCAAATCCAGAAGCTGGGGAGCACCTACAACCCACAAACCTATCTGGGAAGATGGTGAACTCCCAGCCCTAGTTTCTGTAGCAATTTTTCTCTGCACCATTTGGAGTATGCCTGCATGCTGCCTTTAGCACCCACCTTATAGATGGCTGGACTGGAAGTAAAGAGAAGCATGGAGTAGTTACCCCTCAGAGGTGGTGAGCAACACCCTAGAAGTCTGCCAGTATTAGTGTTCTCATCAGAGGCAGACTTCCAAGCTCGGTATCCCTTGCAGCTAGCCTAGAGATGCAGGCTTCATATTGCCTTAAAAAACTGCACACAGGCTGACCAAACAGTAAACAGTCTAGCCATCAGGACACCTGGCAGACAACGTGGTGCACTTGACTGGGATTCAGGTGACCTACCCCTGCGGACCTGCATCCATCTTCCTGTCCCTTAATACCTGGTCAATGCTGGACGCCAGAAAACCAAACAAGATCCAGGCGTATCTGAGCTGTAGGCACTGTCTCCATCATGGGATAACTCAGGTTCCTCATCCCTGATAGTCCAACTGTCCCTTGAGCAGGGCAAAACTTCCTTTACAAAACAAAATTTAAATTGAAATATTATCATTCACTAATCACCAAACAGGCTCTGTAGATATTTACCAGTCCATGTCTGAATTCCTGGAGGTCTTCAAGCAGCCTCAGTGCTCCTGGACCCCCAGCTACCGAAGCAGCAAGCTTTGCTGGGACTTGACAAAGCATGAAAAGCCTGAAAACAAGGGTCAGGGGCTGGGTTCTAGGTTTCACAGCAGTCTCACAGGGCAGATAAAGAAAGTTGGCCCTGTGGACTCCTGGTCTACATGGAAAGCCATATGGACCAGTAGAGAAACCCTGCAGTCTGAGCTATTTTAAGGGAAGACAAGCCACAGCCTCAGCTGCCTTAGCAGCAGCTGAGCAGAACTGACCCTTCTTTGTCCCTTGTAGATAACTGGATCGCTGAAGGTTTTCAGCAGCCTTTCTTCTTCAACTGGGATACATCTCTCTGAATTTGTCTATGTTTTGAGTAATTATGCTGACAAAACTAGTTTATAGGTTAAACCAAGCCTCACTCCAAGGCAAAAATACACTACTGTAATCCCAAGAAAACAAGGGACTCATTCACTGTGTGACAGAAGCCTGTGTGTATGGTTGCTCTTTTATCATTTTTAGGCAGGTTCTCTTGCCTTCATAAAGATCATTGCAGCTGCTATTTAACGTAATGACCTTTACAGCAACAACGGCAGAATTGCACAAGGTCACAGAGGCGTTCTTGCCTTTAACTGTTCTGGGAAAGTCTTGTAATAGACAGACTTGCCCATATGAAAAAAGCAAGACACTGCAAAGTAGTATCAGCATCACAACACTCACCATTCTGTGCCCTCAAAACTATGTTAATTACCAAATAGCATTTTCACCAACCAGGGAAAACATCCTGACTATGAGAAGAAACTAGAGTCACAAGCAGAACTGGAGGAACCTTTTCCACAGGAAGTCTGGAGAAAAAATGACTGGATGTCTTGGGTCCAGGGGTTTTATCATCAGCTAGCACACCACTAGTCTGGAAGCTTACAGCATTTACACCAGCATTGTATATTGTTCTACTACAGCACCACTTAATGACAGTCAGGACTTTTGAGAGGCTCTGTATGAATGCAGCAGCATTAGACCACCTATCTGAATATCTTCCCCACACCTCTGAAACACATTTTCTTTTTGATAATTTCTCATTCACTGGGTAATTGTCTTCCATGGCATTTCACATAGAAGAATGTGAAGAACAAAGCCTCGCATTTAAGAAAGGCAATTATTCTTTATATGTCTCATAAGTAATTATTTCACAGAATCAGAGTGATGTCTCCCTCCTTGGAGATCTTCAAAAGCCTCCTGGACACGGCCCTGGGCAGCCTGCTCCGGGTGGCCCTGCTGGAGCAGGGGTTGGACCAGGTGTCCTCCAGAGGTCCTTGCCAGCCTCAGCTGTTCTGTGGTCCTGTGGAACAGCAGTTCCTGATGGTTCAAGTCTTCACTATGTAGGGCAAGTAGTAAAGCAACTCCAGAGTCCCCCTGCTGGGATTCCAGTTCCTGAAGCTGAAGTACTGAGTCATGCTTTCTTCTGCATGCCTTGGTCATCCACAGGGATTCACCTCATGTTGCCTTATGGACCGAAGAACTACCAAAGAACACCCTCCTTGTTTGCTCTTGCCCTGGCCCCGATCAAGTCCCAAATACCGCAGCATTGCTCTTGCTTTCATGCCCTGAAAGGCGGTGAATTGATGTAATTCACGCTGCAGTCACTTCCTCTCCTGGGCGAGGTTTTACTGCCTTGGCCTTGCCTACAGTTTATGTTGACAGAAGCTGACTTAAACGAGGATTAAATATAGTTGTGCCCCAGCATGACTACTCACACATACAAGGAAGGTGATGAAAAATAAATGAAGTTATTTTACTTTTTAATATGTTTAAAAGCTGTCTCCTACTGCTATTCCCATTTTCAGAATTTGACTGAGCTCTGGGAGCTAATTCTCTCCACTGCTTTGCATTTTTACAGGGGAAAATGCTACCATCATTATAAGGTAGGATTCTGCAACTTCCAGTTTCCACAAATGAGAATACAAAGGCATTGCTGAGATTCAGATACAGGCTGCAAGGTTTTTAACTTAAGTCAAATGAACTCTGCTGATTTACCCAAACCAAATACCCAGATTTGGTCTTTACTGGAAGCTTTGTGTGTTTCCAGCTTGAACTTCCAAAGAAATCTGACAATAACTGACCAGCACATTCGCAACCGCATAACAAAGCAGCTTGCACCTCTCATTTGAAGTCATATTTGGTTAAGAAAATCAGATTCTTTGTTTACATGTATATGAGCCACCCTAAACAAGCACAGAGCATATCAAAGAAAATTATGGATGGATTTTGCCACTTATCCGTTCAACAGCCACTTAAAGACAGAATCATGTTTAACTACCACTACACTGATTACTGATTAATGCTAAATATTTTCATTTCAGCCTTCTGGGTACTTTTGATGGTCTTTGTCAACTGTGATTAACCAGGTATTTGTTCCAAACTACTACATACCAATGAAGTCAAGTGCTTCCTGTTCATACACACTTGGATTTCTGAAGCCCTTTTTTCCCGTCAGTGCTCCCAAATCCTACTTAAACAAGGCTTCACCACTACATCATAGGCAACGATTCACAAAAATAATTTCATTCTCTGCACAAAATGGAGCTCAGTAAATTCTCAGGTAAACAGCAGCGCTTAATTCTAATCTCACACAGACGGGCATTTTGTTTTGCTTTTCTTGATCTTGTCCCATTTTGTTTCATTAGCTGGGGAGAAGCTGTCTGAAAACTTTGTACTACCTCACTATGGGTTGTATCAAAATACAATATAACTACAAAACAATACAGACTTATTCCAAGACATTAGTAACGTGAAAACAGCATCAAAACCACTGATAACAGGAAAACCCCAGACTGCTTACCTACTTGGCAAAAAAATATTCTGTAGGCGGGGAAGAAGTCAAAGAGGTTGTGAGTCTGAGTGATTCAAACAAATGTCTCCAAACCACCACATGGCACTTGAAGAACGGGATATTCAAAAAGACTTGAAGAATGGGATATTCAAAAAGCAAGGCTATTGACAACTCCAGAACATTTCAGGGTATAAAATCTTGCAAACAAATTATCAGGAAGGTTTCCTTTGCTGGAAGAGCTAGGCTGAAACGGATATCAAAATGTCCCAAATCTAGTATAATGATTGAGGTACTGAGTGACCTCAGTAAGACAATGAAATCATTAAAAACAGAGGAGACTCTTGAACAAATGGATATCTGGTAAATGCTGCAAAATGTCTGAGATCAGCTCATCTAGCTTATCTTGGAAAAAAAAGGTAGAAGTATACAAAATTGTATGGGAGAACAAGATAAAAATGACCCTTATTACCTCCATGGTTTGATTTAGTTATTAAATCATTATCCTTAAAATTCAGATATTGACTGAAAAAGGAAATAAGCACAAGGAGCACAGAAATCACCCTTTAAAGGTTGTAAGCAAGAGCTGAACAAAAACAAAAACAAACAAACAAAAAAGTAGATTACAGTACTGTAATCTTGATTCCATGAAACATTTAAAAAAGAGCAAACAACTTGCTTAACATAGTGGATAACAAAATGAAATATTTAAGCAGTAACTCATTGTTTATAGTGAAGACTGACTTAAATGAAATATTAAGCCATGAATCAGAACCCTATGAGGTAGCTCAGGCAGGTAGAATTGTCTTATAAAATTCAGAAACTTGAAAATTATCTTCTTGGCCTGCTCTGGTCAAGAAAATCATGCCAAGCTAGTAAGTAGGAAAAAAATTGTCAAAAAGGTACCAGAGGCCAAGAATCAAACACAGTAACCTAGAACACCCCTAGAAAAGGAGGAGGGACAGTATGGAAAACCTGGTGATAGCGTATTTCAAACAGCATGTTCAGAACCCATGTATCAGACCCACTGTCAGGTGGAGCATTAAGAGGCATTTATGACTGGTTCATAACATGGCAAAAGAATTCTTATTATAGTATCTACAAGAGTTATCCTCCAAGATTCTGGCACCCATTAAATATCATCTGGTAATTAAAACCACATTTACTAATTGGTCGCAGAATGTCCTGGTTTCAGTTAGAACAGAATTAATTTTCTTCCTAGTAGCTGGTGGAATGCTGGTGGAAGAGAGAAGCTATGAGTTGAAAGAAAAAAAAAATAAATCAGATTTTAGAAATGTATCTTAATCAGAATGAAAACAAAAATATTTTTATATCTCGATTGAAAGGAACCATAGTAAATAGATGATTTCTTACCAGAGAGTAGGGGAAAGGCAAAGGAAGGAGAAAGGGGGAGGTTCGATATAAATTTATACTGTTTGCTTATGTTATTTATAATATTCCCAGACAAGAAACAAACTATGCTAGCTTCATTAGAAAGTATAATGCAGAGGCTGAAGTTTCCACGATCAAGATTATGTCAAGAATATATGATTCATAGCAGTTTTAAAAGGACAAACTGCATAAAAACTATTAAGTTATTTAGTCTAGACTGTAAATATGAAATAACTGCAGAAGACTGAGATGAGATCATGCAGATGATAAATACTTGCTCCCAAAGTAACCAGCACACGAGGATTCAGTACTGTCTAGCTTACTGAATGTGTATTTCTCCATCGTTATCTCACAAAATACATAATATTGCCCCAGATGTCTATATGAAATGCAAAACAGTCTGGTCTCCCTTCATATGGACAGTATGGGAATACTAGATGGTAAAAATATTTCAAGGTGGATTTTCAAAAGCAATATCAAAGCTAGAGACAGAACTTGAACAGGACTTATAGACATGTGTATTGGGATTCCAGAAGATTTAAGATGGGCATAAGAAAGCTACTCATGTAGTTGCTCTTTGTAGGATAAAAAAGCAATCTTAAAACCATGGACCCAGGCAACAGCTCCCACTATCTATCACTGGAAAAAAATATTAGTATAGTATTTAATAACAGAAGAGCTGACACATTCTGCAAGAATAGTGACGGGCAAACTCACAAAAATGGGCAAAAATGGTGGAATACCTTGCAAAGACAACAAAGCAGAAATGCAAAGCTTATGGAGAAGCTTTGAAACAGATGATATAATCTTGTGAAACAAAAAGAAGCAAAGAACCTTCCCAGGCAAAAATAATTCAATTGGATAGTCCTCCTCTAATTTCCTATACTGCTTCTCTTCCAAAGCATTTTCATCTCCTCCATAGCAGCAAGCAGTCAGCTCCACAATAAGGGTCTCGTATCCATACCATATGGATATATTACATTGCATATATTCTGAGATTTGCACATGCAAATTGTAGCTGTATTCATGCTCTCAAAGTAGTACAGTCAAGTCAGTAACAGTGCTGTAGTTATGTAAGAAACACAGATGTCAAATGAAAATAAGGAAGCAGACACAGCCCAGCCATAAAGCTAGACACATGCCAGGAGAAAGAGAAATTTTTGTAATTAGAAAGCACATTTGACAGAAACTTTTGCTGCTGTTTGTTGAAGTTCTCCTCATTTAAGAACCATCCTATCTCAGCCTCAATCTTGCCTTGTTTGAATAAAGAAACACAGAAGTCCAGACTGGGTTGCAATGACCACAGAGGTGAGTGGAAGCCCTTTGCACCAAATGCAGTCTTTCTACTTGTGAATTTGCTTCTCAAAGGCATGAGGAAGAATTATAGTAGGTGAGGCAGCTCTGCCCTCCAGCTCTGGCCCACACAGTAAATGACATCCTATTACTATGTTTCCAAAACCTTGTCATCAGTGAAACAAGGAGTTTGTATCCTATGCACATTTGGAGTTTAGTTTTCTACATGAGAACAAACTGCACTGGGAATAGCAAAATCCCACACAGTATTGATGTAACCGTCCAAATATCTCCTGCTTTTCCAGTCTACAAACAAAGCATCAATACCAGCAGCTTTTAAATGCCTCTTTTCACGCTAAAAGAAAACAAGAAAAAGTAGTGATACAGTCTGAGACTAGGCAACAAAATATTTATCAGTTCCAGAGTTTCCATGTCTTGAAGTATTTTATGTTTCAAAGCACTGCTGAAGAAGCAATATTAATGGTGAAGCAAAAAACGCACTTCAGATCAATAAACGATTCCAAATTAAATGGGAAATAGTTTATGTTCTCTTTTCTGCAGTTTATTTCTGTTCAAGAGAGGCCAAATGCCCTTGACCTTAAGACTCTAGCCCATACTTGTTCCCACTCCCAGCCTCTGCTGAAGAACTGCTCTACCACCTTAAGCAAGCCACTTCCCCTCTTTGTGGCCCCAATTTCTTGTCTGTTCGTAAAGGGCAATACCACAGCCATACCCAGCTTTGTACATTTTATCACATTCTGAATTGTAAGGCAGAGATTGAGTCTTACAGCTTGTTCAGGTAGAGACAAAAGCAATCTTCCTTTTCTTCTGCTGCTATTCAGAGAATTGTGTTGCTTTCTTTACCTCTGTATCTGTGCTGAGCTGCAAGTGCCAATGGTGCAGGATGAAAGCCCATCTCTTACTATCACCTAGAGTCTTATTAAACTCTCTGTCCCTCTCTTTCTCTCTCCCCATCTCATGCACACACACACTATACCAGCTGCTGCACCACTCTGACAGCCAAAGTCCAAAAAAAGCTTCCAAATTCTTTGGGGATTATCTGAACAATATCTTGTGAAAGCTTCATTTCAGTATTTTTATTACAAGCACAAGGATTTATGACTGCATAAGCTGCAAGTTACACACTCTATGGCCTCTTAAAAATATAAAAGGAATCAAAAAGGTTTTTGAGCTCACCATCCCGCAGGCACAGCACATTCCCCACCTCAGCACAGAACTGATCTGCTTTGAGCAACGAGATGTGCTCTGAAGTCATGAAAGCTGCGTGTCTCCCATCCAAGGGATCCAACCAAGTAAAAGAGCTATGGAAACTTACTTCAAGCAGTAAACCAGTATCATTACCCCCTATGTCATATTACATGGCATTGACACTACGAGCTATGCTTTAAAAAGCAGCCCTGTGCTACCACCTGGAGAGTGTCAGTATCCTTCCTGTTCAGCTCTACTATTTCAGCGCTCAGCAAAGGAATCCAGTGTCAGTGTCAGTCCTCCACCTTGTCATCCTCAGCTCTTGGACTGCACACCATCTACCAGTATCTTTCAAAAAAGCTACCAATAATCCTATTTTATGCACATTTTCACTGGGTAATATGTTTGCCTTTGTACACATATAATCTCTACAAACAGGCACAGATTTTTTTTTTTTTTTTTTTTTTGGTCTGGTTTCAGAATCTAGGCATCACACTGCAACATTTGAGAAAAGGCAGGCTAAGGCAACAGCCCCTGATTTCAGAATGAAAGAGAAGCTTGTGATAAACATAACTCTGGGGCAAATTCATTCCATATTCTCAGTCTGGTCCCAAAGAATGTCCTCCTTCCCGTGTATGAGGTCTTTAACCTTGTGTAACTTTTTTTATCATGGCCGAAGAACGACATCATTTACACGCTTCCTCTTGCAGACCCACTGTGGAGTTTTATCAGCCAATGTCCACATCAGCCCCTTTGTCCTAGAAAGCTTCTACACTACCATCAGCTAAGACAACAGAGAGTGGGTCATTGTGCACCTGAATAAGATATCACCTTTCATCAAAACAGAGAGGAAAGGAGATCATACTTAAAGACACTTTTATATTAGAGTTTAGCATCAGCGAAGAAAACATGAATCCTCCTGAACTAAAGGTTAAAAGGAACATGTGGGGAATAGGCACCCTCAAACAAAACGATTGTACTAGGGCTGTTAACTCTTCAAGTTGTTTTCTTCCCAGTATTTACCTTTTTGGGCCCATCATCAATTGTCTTCATAGGTTCAACTTCACCCAAATACCCTTCCATCTACGATCTACCCTTTTAGCAGGAAAAAAGCTACCCAGAATATAACAGTGTACAAGAAAAAAAATAATGACTGTAGAACACCTGTTTATCTTGTAGCTGCTTGAGAAAAGCACATATGATCTATCTTTTGCTTCACCTACAAAGAGAAAGTAGCTTTTGCAGAGAATAACTGTTGCCTAGTATTTCTGCTGTGTATTTCCTTACAGCAGTAATTCCTCAAAAGACTGCCTGCTCAGAGAAGCAAGGCCTTTGTTGATATGCAGAGCTGAACCAAATTCATACACAGCTTAGAAAGATCTAGAATAAACTCTAATATAATTAATTCAGCACAGACCTCCTGACTATTCTCCAGTGCAGACAGAATAGAAAGCCTTTTCTGACTGCTTCAGGGGAGCCTGAGGCCTCCCCCAACTGCTTCAGGGGAGTTGTTTAACAACAGCCCTTTTGCAGGACTGCTATAGACCTAATATTAAAGATGAGGAGCAAAGTCCCTTCTATCCAATAAACACTCAAAAACAAAATAGAAAGCAGTTTATATCCTTTTTCCTGGAGTATCATTCTGCTCAGGAAAGGTGGAGTGACCTTAGCAATGAGGCTCCAGACCATACTTATGAGATCAAGTTTCGATTCCCGGCCTCTGCTGAAGAACCACAAGACTTCTCGTGTCTCTGCTGTTGCACAAAGATTGAATTTCGTTAACAGGAAACAAACTAAACGGGGTTCAGAAAGCTGCAAAGCAGATCAAAAGGTTAATTCTTCCTTTTAGTACTTCAGCATACCCACAATGCTGTCGGTAACACGGGGTTGAGTTTGGGAGCGGTAGTCCCAAAGGCGATAGCAGCGGGCGCTCTGAGGAGAGCTGGGCCCGAGCCCTGGCTGGTGCCAGACGAGTGATAAAGCACTCGCACTGACAAACAGCAGAGCGCATGAAACACATGAAGGTTTCATTGCCAGAGCATAACAGAAATTGTAGTTCCCTGAGAACAGCTTTGTTCTGAGAAAAACAGGAAAATAGCCCCAGTGGGTTTGGGTTACTATGCTGGCGCTCCATCAGTGTCTGCAAGATTTCATCCCATGCAGACAGAACCTGATGACTACAAGCTTCCTTTCCCTTCCTTTCCTTTTACTTTTTTTTTTTTTTTTTTCCTCTTTGTTTGTTTCTTGTTCTTTGGTATTTTTGTGTGTGTGTAGTTTTTTTTGGGGGGGGAACAGTGGAGGGAGGGTGTCCCAGTTTGAACCCTCAGGCTCAAAACATTGAGCTGAAGCAAAGTATTTTGCTTTTTCTCAGCACAACATTAAACTCCAAGTCCCTAAACCAGCACAGGTTTCTTGCCCACATTCTTCCCTGCAGGTCGGGCTTTCCACCAGCATACACCTCGGTGAGGCATGGCCACCTCCCTTCTTGCTCTTTGCCATAGCACAGGTCCTATCAAGCTTGATAGACTAATCCAGGGACTGAAAAGAACTTTCTAAATCCATTTTATTGCTTGAAAAATGTTCAACTGTTTGCTTTTATTTTTTTCCCTCAGTAAAAGCTGTCTGCAAAAAGAAACTCTTGGCAAAATCTATTTGGCTGAAAACCTCTTTCTCCATCAGGTTTTCCTTTCAGACTTCCCATTAATTCATAGTTTTATTTTCTTATGTCTAATGTTAATACAAGCCCTGTTTAGATATGGGCCTTAACTGCTAACCTGTGAGAATGGCTGCGGAACAGGCCAGGCCAGAGGGGAATTCTACGTTACCAATACATCAAGCTATTGGCACACACAATATTTAGAGTACTCACACAGTAATCTGGAAACCAACTTGCAAGCTTCCACCAAGGTTACTGAAAAACTGCTGCTGTGCTTAATGTGTGGTGTACATGGCTGCTGTCCCAGAAGGCAGATGCAAAGGTACCTGCATTTCTGTCACTGCTGGTTTAGCAGGGACTGGTACTGGTCAGGTCAGTGGTTTTAAAGCAAAATGAATCTCAGTCATTACATCTGAAATCTATTTGGTAGACTGCTAGCTGTATGGAACAAAAATGCCAACAGAAAACCAACATGTGCATCCTTCCCACAATACTAAAGTTCTGCAGAAGGTAAGCAACAGACACTACAATGTACTTGGAAGAGGATTTACTTGAATCACCTGAATGTGGATACTTAAAATAAAATAAAATAAAATTTAAAAAATCCAGTAACCAACTGCAACAGCCTCTGGCGGATGATACATCCTCTGGAAACTTCCACTGGCAGTTATTCTCAGTGTCACCAACACTTTCTTAGGCATCGTGGAGCACTGCTCCAGACGTGCTCTGCTATATGTATTTTACTTTCATTTTCTCTTTGTGAATCCAGCAATCTACATCTGGAAAATTACTGAAATAATGATAGTGATAAGAATAAGAATAATCAAAGACTGTGCAAAGCAATGAACTAAGTTAGTTTTATAAGTGAAAGGTTGAGCTTCAGCCAAAAGACTTGCCAAACCACAATAAATGGTCACTATGGGAACAGATGATGGATAAGGGATGATAAAGGCTGGACTACCAGTGCAGTTAGGAGACCGTTAAATATTAAGTATTACTTCCACAATAGCACCTTTTTATTCAGACATGCCCACATGCAGCCTGGGCCCCAAACGACGCACACCCACTCTGTAGGGACTGGGAGCCAGAAGACTCCAGCCCACAGGACAGGACACGCTTTGCTGCTCTGCCACTCTCACAGGATCCTCCTGTGATACATGTATGCGATACCACTTTCTGGGCCCCATCTTCTTTGCAATCTACATGTCAGAAACACAGTGGATGTTGCTATGTGAAGTACAGGTTTGTGGTTTTGTTTCATTGGTAGCAGACGCCAGTTTTCATTCAATCTGATGTTTTTAAAGTATGTAAAACAATGAGCTATCCGACATCAGAATGGTTTTTTAAACAATCACTTCCACCCACTGAGCCCTCACAATCCTGTAATAGGAAAATGACATTTAGAAAACAATCTACCTCTAGTTGATGATACATTTATAGCCAAGTACAGGCAACGAAAGTCTTTGTCATTTTAGCCAAGCTACTGTCTCTGCAGGTTCTGTTCTGCACAAAATAGGATCTGGTTCTGAAATTAAAGGCTCTGGCTGAGTGCATGAGCTTACACTTAGGCAGGGGAATCAAAGGCAGATAATCTCCTTTCTAGCTTTTAACCCTGGAGTGAGCAGGGGTCAGCTCCAGCTTGAAAAGCTTCAGGGCACTCTGTCTACAGACACCTCTCAAACAATTTTTCTAACCTGGGACTGCTAGGTTGCATTGTGTCCTAGCTCCCCCCAGTACCATCTTCAATATATTCCTCAAATTATTACAGCTCTTGTGCTTACCCAAGCAACATGAACCACAGCCGGCTGTAAGGCTGGTGTGGGGAGCGCTTCCATCTCACTGCCCTTGTTCAAAGGGATCTTACTGGGGACTGACAATCTGGCCCTTCGTTTTCTGTTGTAATTCACTTTTCAGATACTGTATTTCCAAGTGGAAAGATTTCTTACCTAGACAGCCTTCATGCTGCTGGGATCAAACAACCAGGGATCAGAAAAAGAGCTTCTTACCATAAGAAGGGCTTAGCTTAAGCACAGCATCTTATCATGCACCAAACTGTGCTGGGCATCTTACAGGACTGACCTCATGCACCAGAGGCTAGAGCTGCGTATCTCACCAGGTACAGCAAAGAGACAGGAAGCAGGGGGGAGGAAGTACGGCAGGAAACAACACTGAAGCCATGAGTGCACAGCAGGGTTCAGCGTTCCCAACAAACGGCAACAGAGCTCTGGTTGCTGCCTGGTTGTGGCAGATATGTCAAGTTTAAAATGAGCTACGCTGGGTGCAGCTAGCAGTGGAGGTCAGTGTGGGCACAAAACCCAGTTGAAGGATCTGAAGAAAATGAGCTCATGCTGGGCTCCATGCGGCACTGGACCGATGGCAAAGTGCAGCATTTCAAAAACAGCCAGGATGTAGCTCTGAACCTGTCATGAGTTTGAGAGCAGTGTAGGTAAATCCTGGCTGGGGTACAGCCCACAGACAGTGAGACCCTCTCTCACACACAGGCACACACACATGATTTGAGAAATTTCCTTCTTCCTTCCTGGGTCACCCCACCCCACATGCCCCACAAGACATACTGCTTGCACAAGTCTGTTTGGAAGCTGAAGTTTTCCTTGTATGTTTTCAGAGAGGCATCTCTGGGACCAGAGAGCCTCACAGGCATTAAGAAAAAAAAAAAAGGAAAGACTTAGTGGGATTTAGTAGTCAGATCTATACCACTCGCAGTTCCAGTGTTAGTCCAGTGTGTTCTGAACTGAAAACCTCAGCACCTGTTGGGGAGCATACACATACCTTTAGAAGCTTGCTAAAGGGGACCTCACACAGCACACTGGGTACCAGCAAACCTGGCAAGTTGTTTGTGCCTTCATGGAAAGCCATCTCCCAGAGGGGTACAGGGAAAGCCTGGGAACCCCTTATTCACTTGAACTGTCTAAGCAAGGGCAGTAGGTTATTTCTCCAACACTAAATCAGGGCAAACAGAAATTATGCAAATAATGTCATCATTAACTTGGACCGTGAGGAAAAGAAAATGTGCCAAAACCAACAAAATCTATGTACCTAGTATGGGTCTGTAAATGTATATGAGGGGCTTCTAAATAAAAGTAGCAAGGTTTCCATACAGTAGACTTCTCAAAAAATGAATGTAGGTTGCTTAGTGTTAGTTTCCGACTTGAAAAGTATTGACCAAAGACTGAAAACTCAGAAGCAGTCAAAACCAACAGCACAGTACTCACATCTTCTTCATGAAGTATTCACATCTGGGCATTTCCTCTCAGCTACTGCATAACCAGTGAAAGCATTCTGTGAGATTCCCAAGCAACAGGACTAGTGGCCTTTTACTGATTTATCCTGCAGGGATTTTAAAGACACTGTCAAAGAATCATAAAAATTACAAGCCCTATTAATTAACATCCTGCCTATATGCCTGCCAAAGCCCAAATTAACATTCATATACGGTTCATTTACAGTTCTGGGGGGTTAATTCCAATTCTGAGCTGTATCTATAGCATTTCAGCCATCAGCTGAAAACAGTGAAAGACATTTGAACTCCAGAGCAGCTGTGCCTCTTTCCATGATATTCCCATTTTGTTCCTCGGCCCTCTTCCTTTCTGTTACAATCTATACAAAACCAGGATCTGCTTAGCAGTTTGTCTGCTCCTGCTGCATAACCCTCTGCAACACAACCACTGGCAGGAAGGTTCTGGCAGTGGGTAGTGCGCAGTGGCAGGAATGAATGAACTTGAACGGAACATTTTATTTCCATGCAAATTTCTTCTAGAAAGACAGAGGAATGCTGAGAAATCAGCAGAATGGCTTTTCAGTACAACCACAGAATTTGCAGGCAGTCCCCCAAATCCATCTACCCAGCTCTGCCACAGCACTTTCGAGCATTTAAACTTCTCCATATCTCAGGCATCTCAGCCGCAAAGCAGGGACGAAGTATTCACAACAAGGGTGTTTTGTTTCCACCTCAAGACCGGGCTCATAACTTGGGCACTGCCAAAGCATTTTCAGACTCCCAGAGCTAGGTTTAAAAGTTATTAAACAGAGAAGACAGACAAATTCCTTCACAGAATATGCTTCCAGCAGGGCTCAGTGTTTTCTTAAAGGGTCTTTGTATGGTAATGTGACATTTTGCAGCCTGCATGTAGGCAATTATCTTTGAAAGAAAAATGACCAATTCTTTTTTTTTTTTTTTTTTTTTTTTTTTTTTTTTTTTTTTTTTAAGAGAGAGGAAGCTTTGATTAAACCACATTTCTGGGGGAGCTGATATGCAAGTACTGCATGTGGGTACAAAGCTGAATCAAGAACTGGAGCTGTTGTTAAAGGCTCTAGAATTATGACATTTCAGGATGCCTTAGCTAGAGGCATTCAGACAGCATCAGACTCTGAAACCAACTGGAACCAGTGTAGGCTGCTGTGTCTGTAACACATTATTAGTATCTCCTAGAAGGTCTTCCACAACTAGGCTGCTGCACTCCATCATGATTCTATGCAAATGACAAGAAAAGAGCAATTAAAAGCCTCATTGGTGCTGCTTAGCATCTCAAAAGTGTTTTGACTACTGTGTAAACAAGACATACAATATTAAACCTTAATAATAGCTGGTTATACTGGTGTGTGTGCAAATTTACTGATAATTCTCTCTGACCTCAAAAAGAAGCTGTTATTACTTGCTCCTACAGCAAGGAAGTCAGTGGAGTCTTTACCACAACTATGGTGGGAACAGCAACAGGTCTTACAAGTGGAGGCTTTGAAACCACATTTCAAAACATGCCAGTCATCTGCATCCGCATGGCTCCTTTGCTGCCTGAGCAGAAATACTCCTTCTGCTGCAGCTCACCACCAGCACCAAAAGGTGCACTGCCTGTTGTGTGTTTCCATTTGCTGTGTGAATGGTGTCATTGCTCCACTCGGGCTACAGGTGATCAGATGCACTCCTCCCATCACAAAAAAAAACGACTAAACAGGGCTCAAGGATGCTTGTAGTTGGTAACGTCCAAGCCAGGAACACACAGACAGTATTCACAACCATTCCTACCGAACCCATTCATTTTTCCACCTACATTCCTTCAGCTATAATTTGACACCCATCTACCACCCCGACATTCCAGTTACACCAACAAAAGAATAAATTGAGGTCCCTTCAAACGCTTCCTTTAACCACTCCCTCCTTCCATACTCTCTCTCCCACATAACAGCCTTACATTTACGGATCTACGGTTGAGAGCTCTCACCGTGGGGATAAGGAGGCAGGAAGACAGGTTGGGCAGCAGGCTGAGCAGACAGATGCAAATGCCTTCAGGATTCAGCATTTCACTGTCTGTGCTGGAAGACAGTGCTTTTCAAGTAATGTTTTCTCCATCTGCTTCTTTTGCTGTAAAGTCCAGGAACTTTGAAAATAACAGAGGCTTCAACTTGAAAACACAGAAAACAACAAGCAGTCCCTTGTTGAGATCTGGGCAAGAACCACGCAAATATAAATTGCAACCAGACATTTCTAAATTAAAAGTGACTAAGAGAAGGTGGGGGGGGAAGGAAAATCAAGGTTTTTTTTCATTCAGAGTGAAAATGCAGCCTGCTTCTGGGCAGCTTCATTCACATAGCCTCTGATTGTAAGTAAATAAGCAGTCAAGTACAGTAAGGTTTTAATTCCTTCTCCTTCCACCTTGTTCAGTGTTTTTTTAGCCCTGGACCTGGAGACAGAACATAAGCCAGAAAACAAGCAGTTGGTGGACCAGGTCCAGTACCACTCCTCCTCCTCTGTCAATAAAGTAAGCTGCTCAGTTTATTATGCAATAGTTTGCCTCTTCCTGAGCATCTGAAGAGCAAACCAGGTTGACAGAACAAGGACTCCAGTGGGGAGCAGCAGCCTGCTTACACAATTTCCCATTACCAGAGAATCTGTCAGAGCAGTGAGGTGTTTATTCTACTGGTAAAGCAAATTGGTCTGGTGATGCTCAAACCTTCCAGCTGAATCATCCCTAACATAAGAAACCTATTCCCCAACGGCTTTGTTTTTTTGGAAAAAAAAAAAAAAAAATCTCTTGGAAACCAGGTTTCAGTGGTTCCACTGCTGCTGGAAACACTCATTTGACCTTTGAATGTCAGGTGAGAGATAAAAAGTCTGTTAATGCTCCCTATTATTGCAAGAGCCATGTAATACAGCTTTCTCATAAACTGATCACAATCCATCCTAAAATCATTTATGTTTCTTATCCTACAAGCCCAGTTAAAAGGCTGTCCCAGAATGTCACCGCTCTGATTGTCAGAAGCCTGAAAATCAGAAGGAAATTCAGTTTTTCTTGGCCAGTTTATATAATTTGCTTCAAAGCCAACACCATCCTTTAGCTGACAGACCTCTTCCCTCAGTTCCGCTCTCCCCAGACTCCATTAGGGGTTTCTAGAAAGCATGCTCTTGGTTTACCAAGGCTAAAACAAACCCTGTTAATCCCCTTTGTATTACAAACTCCATTCCTGTCATCATCTGCTCTGTCATAGTTCCTGTCTCTTGAAACTACCTGCCCAGAATTCTACACAGCTGTGTCTTGTACCATAGTGTCAGTACCTTATTTCTTCTCTGACTTGCTTTATACAACTCCCAAGATCACACTTGTTTGCTTTTAATAGTTCTGTTACACTGATAGCTCACAGATATCCGTGTCTTTCTCCCCCCTTGTCATTTCCAACTCATAAATTCATATTCCAAAACTTCTGGTTATTAATTCCACATATGATCTTAACACTTTGAAATATTCAAAGTCAACCGGTTTCACAGATCAGACCCTTAAGGTCATTTGGTTCTTTCTGCACCATATCCCAGGTTGTCATCCAGTGGTATCTTCCTCCTCCGGCCCACCACAAAGTTTCACCAGCACACTTTCATTTTTCTGCAACACTATAAGGGAAACTGTAAATTGAATTAGTCCCAGAACTGACCCTTTGGACACTTCATCACTGATCCCTGTCTAAGCTGGTTTTTCCTTCACAATTACTTCTTACCCTAATTTTAATGGCTACACCGCCCAGTTAATCAGTCTCCCCCTGTTGCAAATTCTTGCATATTCCAAGATTTGTGCCCTTTTCAGTCTTCCCATTTCAGCCCATGATGAATTACTCCTATATACAAACACCCACAATAGTTTCAGGCTGTATCTCAGAACTACATCGGTCACAATGGCCAGTTTTGCATTAATAAGATCCAGCACAAACTCCTCGCCAGCCACAGATGATAATTAACATTTTTCACCTCCATTGCTATTGATTGTGTAGTACAGGCTAAGAGGACCCTAAGGCTTGCACTCAATGGGAGTGATTGTTGTTGGGGGAGAGCATTTCCATCTGAGCACTTCTCTGTAGCTTCATTACTGTCTTATCTAACTTCAGCCAGAGACAGCTGCTCATCTCTTCAGGGCAACTGGAAGCATGAGAGTGTCATGGTTTCAGGTCATATCAGGCAATCTAGAATGGAGTGTCATCCATGAAACACTGGGACTTCAACTTTCCTATCTCATCACCTCTCCTGATGGCCCCATACGTGTACTGATAGAGAAGCTGAGCTTTCAGGCCTCATGTATGAAAAGAGAGAAAATTTGTATTACTTTCAGCTTTTGTGCTCAAAATCAGAATAGTGTTGCTTCTACAGCTCTGTTTCTGTGGGGTCTGAGAAAGGACAGCAGGGAAGAGCACACATGGAGTGTATCTGACTGTCTAAAAAGAAGGGTGAAAGTGAACATGCATAGGGGACATGGAGAACAAGCCAACTAAATAAAAGCAGAATTATTTTCAACATTCTTCAGTATAATTCAATTTTAAGAGTCTTAGGAGATGCCTACTTGTGATTGTTGTTTTAGCCTCCTAAGCAAGTAGTGATTTTTGAGGTTATGACACTTGCCACTGCTAAGACCAGTTATCTTGATGAGATAATAAAAAGGTGCCCTTCTCAAAATTTCACAAGATAAGGTGAAGTCAAAAGGCTGATCAGACTACCTTTGACAGCACTATCTTTTAGCTAAACACATACGAGCATCCCTCTCGCAGTAGCTGTTCTTAGAAATTCGCACAAAAAGTAAATTAGTAAAGATCTGCCTTTAATACTTTTGGACAAAAGCTGGCTGCACAGAAGCTGAGATTTTTGAGACACTTCTTTCCAGTGGTCAGCATTCACTTTTCTCCCCCAAAATGTTGTTAGCATCCAGCCTCTGCTTCCAAGCACCAAAGCTGACAGCAATCTGCCCTACAAAACAGGAGCTACTCAGGCACTCAGGGATGATGGCAGAGCATTCCAGTAAACTACCATTTGTACAGGCTTTCACTGATCACCGTTGTTCATTTGCAATCACAATTAAAAGAGGTTTTTCCCTTAATAGGAAAACACATGAAAAGACGTTCAGCTTCCCTACCAAACATACGTCTGTAAACAGAGGAAGAATTTTGGAAATATGTGGCTGTAAGACATTTGTGTTGCCCACTCATCTGCTGCCTCCAAGCTCACCGGCCTTGTCTTTTGGCCTGAGTGGCACTTGCTTGTGAGCAGTCTTTAAGACAGGAGATTGACCTGGTTGGCTCCTTCTATCTTATTATATTATTACACTCAGCGCTTTCTGGCTCTATCCCAACAGATACCTGGAGCAGGAACGACATCAGCGCTGGTCGGCTGTAACGCACTACAGCAGCAAAAAGCCTCCAAGATGAAAGCCAGCAAATTCGCAAGCTGGATTTGGTCGTGTTGACAGAGCTACACTGATTGTCTGAGAAATTAACACACTCGCAGCTAAAATAAAGCCCTCCAACGTATGTACTGTAGAAAGGGTGATTAATATTTGATGGTTTATTACCATTCTTTTGGTAAATTATTCAAAAGCAGAGCTCGGCAAAGCACACGGGAAGTCCAGAGTGTCAGGTCAATTAGCTGTTTAAGCATTATGTAGAATTTCAATTATTTGTTTCAAGTTACAAAGTATAAATGTTACAAATGGGGAACGAGACAAAGTGAAGTAGGTTAGCTACATATTTTTTTTTAAATCCATTTAAATATTTGGGGAGCAGTACCCCAAGTGACAGACTTCTCCCTGTTGCTACAGTTTTTTGTAAAAACAGTAGTTCTGAAGCAAAAAAAAAAAAAAAAAAAAACTAAGCTGCTGTGTGCAAGCAGAGAAAATTAAGACATAGCTGAGGATTTAGTTTGTGCATGCCTTCATCTTGATTAAACAAACAAACTGGACAGTTACAGACTCCTCTATCAGGGATCAATTAACAACCTCTCCCCAAATTGGTGGGCAGGTTGTGATTTCAGAGTGAGGAAGCCGTCATTTGCTGCTGCGTTCAGCTCCCTGCCACTGCGAGACTCCTCTCTTGTACGCTTCCAATCGATCCCTCCAGACCACTGAAGCTTTTTAAGTCCCATATATAAGGAACAATGCTTCCCTTTGAAGGTTGCTTAGACATCACAGAGCTCATCAGGAAAGACAGCCAGCCCAATTATTACTCTTCTTAATTAAGTCTAGCTTCTCCCGTACATTTCTCCCACTCTGGAAATAGCTCTAGTCTTTTGAGCAGTACATACATATCATTCCAGTGTGTAAACACCTTCAACATGCTTAGCTCTTAATTACTCCCTCAGTTTCACTATACCCGTGGGTGCTCCAGTTTCGGGGCATGAAACATTTCAGCATTTCAATGTCAAGTTCTGCAATTATTCGCAGTTTTCCTTAATGACTGTTGTGGCAGTCCTCTCGTTCTTCCTCAGTCCTCGAGTACTCCTTTGCCAACATATGCACACCTACCCATGCTGCACTGAGCATTTAATAAGTAATCTTCTTGACCCCAGTGCCAGCACCTCCTACAGCTTTCTGCTGCTTCTGCAGAGATCAGGGACGGGCAAGGACTCATCCTATAACCACTCTGTCTGAATGTAATGTAACCAAAATCTGTGCCAGTGCCGAATGGGATGGTCCTGCCCATGTACATACCGCTGAACACTTATTCCCATCCTGTCTCTTGTTTCAGCATCATTGCCCACACAGGTGCACAGTGAGCTAGGTCAGGTAACGGGCCTGGCAGGACAAGGCAAGACAAAGGCTGAACACTGGAAGAGGGGAAAGCACACAGAAGAAAAGACAGCAGGGCAGGTGATAGAGAGGAGGAAGCGAAAAGACTTCAGCTAGATGACTTTCCTGATTTAGGTTATACAGCCACACAAATAGCGGTGCTTCATCGAGGGAGACAGAGGAAAACTTCCAGAAAGATATGGGGGACAACCTCTCTGTGACAGCATGGACCTCTGCTGGCTTGAACAAACTGCACAACCACAGCTCACACATCACACGTCACGTCCTTCTGGCTAAGGCAGCACCCCTGCGGCACAGGAGCATCCTGACTTCATAGCTGAAACAGCTCCCCTTTACCTCAGGGTTGGGGACGAGTAGGCAAACAGATTGACATTTCAAGGAAGCAGAAGATACATTTGAGACTGTGTTGATTACAGAATAAAAACGATGAAAGAGAGGAAGGGGTACTGCAAATGAGTGCTTTAAGGCACATCAGCATAAAGGCAAGCTGACAGTACCGTTCATTGACTAACTAAATAATTTCCAGATATATTCTGAGCAAGGGAAGCATACAGATTTCACATCATTCTCCATTCCCATTTAAACAGGAAAATTATATCTTGCTCTCCAACACATTAGGCCCAGACCACAGCTAACGATCAAATTGGCAGTGCAATGGTGTGATTAAGTAATTCACATCAGTATTTCTAACACTTCACATTTCTTCGGTTATTTCAAGAGACTCTCAAACTTCTGCAAATGAGGAACAAGTTACGATTCACAACAAGCTGATAAAGTACAAACAAACCTATTGCACAGTTGGAAAACAGAAAGACAGAGTTACTCCCTGTAACCACACAGTGAAGTAGCAGCATCCTGTGAGCTATATACCAAAATGTAAAATCTTTAGACTCTGATTCACCAACAGCACTAGTAACTGTGGGGCGGCCACCACCACTGGCTGTTGCAGTTTTTGGATTGACAGACTTCATGCCACGCTGAAACAGTTCCCTCCATCTGCCACCTCTCAGCCTAACATTTTAAATACTGGCAAGACAGTATCATCTATGAGGTATACAAAATCACTTTATTATCCAACATTTATGCTTACCCCAAAGGCAGGACCTAAAGAGTCACTTGGTTAGCCACAGAAATGTCACTGAACTACAGAGACTCCCAGGCAATCACTGATTAGTTAAAAGGAAAAACACAAAAAGAAAACAGATGTGCTTATGAGAACCTGTATATTTTTTCTTTACTGCTTGCAGAGCAGTAGGGCAAGCCATACATCCTTTGGCACACTGCTTTCTGCTTTGCACCACGGCAAGATATTTGCATTAGTATCTGCTCCTGAGGCAGCTTTTCAAATAGTGGGAACCTGCTGGTACGAGCAGTGAAGCTCAGCTCTGTGGGATCCGTCTGTTTCCAACCTGGTACTGGCTGGAGGTGAATTTATACATTAAAAGACAGTGGAAACCTCAAGAAGAAGACACTGTACCTGTCAAAAGTAATTCTCTTCTGCCTACCCTTGCAAATATCCATACCGCTGATGGCTCTGATTAGGTGGGTTGTGGGTTTCATTTTTTTTCCATTGCCTGGGCCTGCAGGAAATTAAGTCTTCTCAAATCATTTAATGACACTGTTTAGTGCTTTGAAGGATTCTCCATTCCCCCTTTTGGCAAATGCAATGTAACCAACTTTCCCAACACACCAATTTAGCAGCCTGGCTGCTATTAGGTAACTATGCTTTACATTTCCTGCCTTACTGACTTTTGGCACCCGGGGCAGCTTCTTTAAGTGAAATGGTTCTTAAGGCACGAGGGAACATGAAACATCCTGC